>NW_010426292.1:32960-42398 GCF_000710305.1 Buceros rhinoceros silvestris | reverse complement strand
GGCGGGGGGGAGAGACTGGGAGATTGTAGAAAACAGAAATTATTTGCCTGCTTGGCTTTTTATTGTCATACCTTACCTGAATGGAGAAGAATCTAGTTGTGCTCGTATTGGAGAGCAGCAAGCTCTTGGGTGAGTAAGTCTGTACCAAAACCAGTGGAGGATTCCATAAGTCAATATAGCCAAGCAAGAAAAGAAGCAAGGATAGTTAGGGTTGGGATGCATTTAACCTAAAGATGGCTCACCTGTAGATTTATTCATCCATCCGTGAATGTGACCTGAGGCTATATCCATACAGTTGGTGGATACTTAACTTTTCTGTAGAAACTTGGATGTTCAAGTGGAAAGGCAAACAATGGTGCTTATGTCCTGAAGTCACATTTCAGTTAGCTTTTCTCTCTTCTTTCTGTTCTGTGCAGTAGTTTCCAGCTTCCCAGGGCATCAAATTGAGGTCATGTCTTTTAAACACTGGCTGGGGTGACAAGTGCTCTAGAAGCACTTACTTTGTATCCTGTTCTCTTTTGACTTCTGTGATACCTCATGTTAGGATTTAGGCAATGTTTGTGCTATTTCCCATACATTGCCGTATACATGTATACACATACAAAGTATTTTAATACTGTAGATGTACATGTTGCAAGACTTGCTTTGAGAAACTAAATTGGAGAACTCAAATCAGAGTTGTCAGGGATAGACTTCAAGTTTCTTAAAATAAACTGATGTTTACTCCATTGTAACCTTTTTTTTACGTGATCCCTGCCTACATGTTCATTTACCACTGTGAAAGTATTGGGTAGAAATGGTATAATAGGACTAAACTCCCTCTCCATCTAGGAGGCCGCAGCATAACCTAAATCTGCACCAAAACTGCTGACTCTGTGCCACCTTCAGTAGCATCTTGCTATTCTTCTTTTTCTTAATGTTGACTGACAACTTCTCTTATTTCTTTTTGTAGGTTGGTGGTTTGTGAGCACAGCAGAGGAGCAGGGCTGGGTCCCTGCTACATACCTGGAGTCCCAAAATGGAACCAGAGATGACTCAGACATCAACACATCCAAACTTGGAGAAGGTATAGAAAGCTTTTTGTTATCAAGAAGAATCTGGTATTCGCTTGCTTTATGCTTTTTCCCCCATAGCAGAACTTTGAAAACTCTTGCTGCCACATGTCGTTGTTAGTCAAGTGCAGTAACCTCTTTTCCCGTCTTATATCAGTAAATAAACTGAAGAAATTGGAGTGAAGTACCTTGCCTGTAATCCCTTTATGACCAGCTTGGGCTGTCAGTGTGATGAAAGGTTCAAAACCCAAAATGATGCTCATTTTAATACCATTTAAAAACATACAAACAACTTATGTGCAAGTCCAAGCAGTATGTTCTGGTAAGTTTTGGACTCTCATGTCCACAGAAGGAACAAACTGGCATGGCGTCTTTGCAGAAATTATACAAGCGAGAGCTTTTAATTAGAAGAATATGCTTGTTAGAACTACAGGCCATTAAAAGGAGTGAGATTTAACTTTAATGGTTTCTTCTTGTTACAACTTGCTTCTCATTTTTTTTTCTAATTAATCCTTGAAACTAGTTTCACTGCTGTTTGCTGTGGTCTATGATTGTGTGGAAAGGTATTTTTATTTTGTGTGGTCTCATTCTATTACAACTGAGATGCTGTTTGTCATGTACATGTATTTAGCGGCGTTGTTTTTTGGCTAAAGATTCTTTAATTCAGGTTCCAGAAATGGAATATTACGACCTCACATGTTCCTCTGTTCTGTTATGAAAGACTAACCACACTTTAATGGACTTCTCATGTAGCAACTGTGTACAAAGGACACTTAATTATGATTTGCTCAATTCTAATGAATCTCTTGCTAAATTTCTAGGTGCTCCTGATATGACAGTTATGTAAAATGTACGTGGAAACGCAGCTGACCTTTCCTTAGCCCAGGCAGGAGGCTTAGAGCTGTGTTGGAGTGACCATCTGCCCATTAAGAAAGCACACAGGCAAAACATAACTTTGTGCTTGGCCCCAAGGGTGACATCTGTGGCTTATTGAAATCTTTGGCTCTGTAACACATTTTTCCCTGCTCAAAGCTACCCATATCCTGGGTCACTTAGGGTTTAGAGACAGACTGGCTGTAGAGTGGTAGGCTGGGAACCAGTCTGGTATGATGCAACATCTCGGAGGATGCAAAAGCAGTTGTAAAGTTTCCGTGTTATTAAATAGCAAAAACTTACTGCTCTTTTCTGAAAGAGTTGAAGGATGCCTTGTCTGTTGGGCTGCAGCTTCCTCCCTTTTCCTGACTCCTAAATATGGTGCATGCTTGACAGCCTTATTGCTTAAACTGCTTTCGTTTCAAGCTCTCCTCTGCCTTTCATGTTGCCCTCTGGAGTGTACTCTAAGCAAGGTTGCTGCCACGCAGCAGTCTTTACTGGGTAACGGAAAATCCATCAACTGTTTCTTATCTTTTTCCTCTCAGTCCCCTTTAATCCATTACACTTCTCTCCTCAGCTATGTTCATCAGTTGTGCTCCCTGCCTTACTGCAAATCCAGAAACGCTGGAACATGAGACTGTTCTTCCCTTTCTATTCAGTTCCATCTCAGTGACAAATCTAATTGCATTACCTCCAGAGCTGCTTTGATGTGCTCCAACTTTCACTTGCTTTGCGATAACTTTATGTTATTAACCACACAAGCTGAGACTTACTTTGTTCTTTGTTCCCCTCCCCCACACCCAGTTCTTCTTTACTGGAGATATTCTTCTCCTAATAGTTACTCTGAGAGGAAAGAATAACTCAGATTCACTCTCTTTAAAGAAAAGTGTGTAGAAGGAACATGGTTATACGGAAGACCTACCAGCTCTATCTCAGTAGGCAGAAGGAAGGGGCTCCGATACAACTCAGGAGGAAGGCACTTTCAGTGGATTATGTGCCCTAGCCCTTGGATTTAGAGTTCATACAAGTTTCAGAGTGACTCCTGGAGACAGTGACTTCCTGCAACTGTGCAATCTGTGCTCCTGCCTACTTTAAAAGGGTAGAAACACTAATGTAGGGAGCTTGCTGTATCAGCCTCTTGGCTCTCTCCATTTGCTCTGGGCCTGGAACAAGTCCACAAGGCAGGCAGACCCAGAGATCTGCTCGGTGGCAGGACCTTGTAAAGATAAGGAGGTGCTGAATGCAGCTCACTAATAATGCTTGTCTCTACATAGCAGTAATGTCTCCATGTGTCTCTGTTTAAATAGTCTGTTCCCTGAGAAAGGCAAGAGTGTTTCCTCCCTGCATGTGAGCCTGCACAACATCTTTTGTCAGGATGAGGGTATACAGTCGACTGCTACCTGGGCCTGTGTTTAGACCAACACCATCTTACAAGGCTTGGAAAATATTCACAAAGCAATCTAAAGAAACATTTGCAGTCACAGGAGCTGTTAAAGTAAACATCTTAAAACAGTCTCTGGAAAGGTTTACACTTGTAGATAAATAACCTTTCTAGTGACTAACTGTGTCATGGCCAACCAAGTCCATGTCTGGGATTAAATGGCAAAATTCAGTATTGTTGAGGAGAAATTAAAAATCTGACTCATACAAAAGAACCATTGTGATATAAAAGGGCTATCATGGGGGATGGCCATGCGTTGTGAGGAGAACGTAATATGGCGGATCT
Source organism: Buceros rhinoceros silvestris (assembly GCF_000710305.1). Classification (NCBI taxonomy): domain Eukaryota; kingdom Metazoa; phylum Chordata; class Aves; order Bucerotiformes; family Bucerotidae; genus Buceros; species Buceros rhinoceros. The sequence goes on along the minus strand of NW_010426292.1, from coordinate 38,747 downwards.
ATGTGACCCCCTTTGTTCAAGGGGTGGTCCTGGATGGCTAATCTTCCAAATTCCTGGTGTGAGCAAGGAGCTCTGGGTGGCTGCTCTGTGTCAATAGCTGAAGCAAATTTCTACCCCTTCCACACCCCTCCTTTCTGCAAGCCTGTATGTTCAACATCTTTCACTTCCTCCCTTCTTGTATAAAAACCTACTAATGCAGGCAGCTTAACTGTGAATTTATCTTTAGCTTCTCTCTCTGCTATAATCTGTATGTCTAGTGAGGTGTCCCATGTTGCCTCTTGTGTAGCCTGTGTGTAACTGTCAGTCTAATGTCCTGTTGATTTTGAAAAAGCCACCAGGTTAAACTAATTGGTAAGAAAACACTACCAGTAAAGAGTGAAGACCTCCTGAAGGCATCTTCTATGCCACAGTGGGCTTCCAAGAGAGTCACTGATATCTGCCAAAAACACAGCGATCTATAAACTTGAAATCCAGCTCCTTTGAAAATTTATGGTGGTTCTTTCACTCCTGTGGGATCGAAGGAGAAGTATAGAGTACCACAAACTAGACATTGTGTCTGTTCAACAAGACTCACCACGCCTCCATTTAGGGTGACTAGGGAAGGCTTAAGCCTTACTGCGAAGGAGAAATTGAGGAGAGTGAGCTGGGTGCAGCAGTCTGATCTAAGCCCTGACAGGTATAAAGGACAAAAAGACAAAAGGTACTTTTTTGATTAAGTTACAAATTTTTTTTTTACTTGTTCAGCTGATCATTCCCTGATCAAATAATTTTGCTGTGTCTGATTGTCTACAGAACATAGTTCTAGAAGACAATGGTACCTGCTCACATGAGTATAAGGGTGTATTCCCCAAACGAGCGCACATAAGCAGAATTGAGTGATTATTGATGCAATGCCAGCATTTATGAACAGCTTCCTAGCATCATTAGCAAAACAGTTGTGTTTGCACCCTAGCGATAGCTGAAGTGTAATATATTGCATTGCTTTGTGGCAGCACCAAGCACCCTTGCAGTTGCCAAACTAGTGTGGAAGACCTTGAATGGGAAAAGGGAAGGGTTTGTCTGTGTTTTTGTGCCAGTCCAATGATTCCTGTGTTGTTCACGCCTTCACAAGAAGAAGGAACCAAGTACAGTTCTGTGTATGCAGTCCAGGAAACAAGTGGTGTCCTCTGTGCACAGCTGCTCTCTCAGTGCCATTTTCATAGGTGTCTTGTCTTTGTTTATATTTTAAGCATAAATTATTGTTTCAGTGTGTAACTAATTCTCCATTCTGGCTTGTTAGCTTCTTGAGCCTGCTCAGTAATTGCAAAGTTAGGTTTTTCCTTTTATTTGCAAACAGTGTATGTTAGACATTTGGATCATGAGAAGAAGCTGTGGCAGTGATTATAAGTCATGTGTTTCAAGTGAGGAGACATCAAATGCTTTTTACTTAGGTTCTGTTACTGAGTACTGTTTTTACAAGTGATCTCACATAAGAGAAGCTGCCTTTTTTTCTTCTGCATTTTGTTTATAGTGTGGTAATGTGCTTAGAGAGGGGGAGAGCCCTGCTGGATTTGATGTCATATACAATAGACTGAATTCTTCAGAGATCATGCAACCTAACTAGTAGATCCAACAGGAGGAGTGATGTTCATCTGTCCTGCCACTATGACCTCCTTGGATAAATTGTCTTCAGTTGTGCAGCTTGTTTTGGGGTGTGTGAAGGGTTGGTTTTGTTTGGGGTTTTTTCAAGGAAAGCCAATAGCAAAGGTAGCAATTTGTGACAGTTCGAGGTGGTTTATATTGCTTAGGCTCAAGAAGCTAACTCGTTCCCCTGTAGTATATAAACTAAAACAAAATGTCTGCATCCCACCTAACCTATTCCTGCTAATAAGACCAGTGCTTGTAAATGTCATGTTTTGTTTTTATTCCTCACCCTCCCATTATTTTTTATCTTTTTTTGTTTGTTTGTTTGTTTGTTTCCATCCATGTTCCAAACTAAGTTTCTAAGCGACGCAAGGCTCACCTGAGACGCCTGGACCGGCGATGGACGCTGGGCGGGATAGTCAACAGGCAGCAGAGTCGAGGTGAATTAATAGCTTCCTATGGCACAGCCCCTAAGGGTGCAGCAAAAGCCATACTGCCACTTCAGCTGTTGCGTTTTGGGGTGTGTATCTTCGGCACTCTGGTAGAGAGAGGCTGAAGCTCCAGAGTGCAGATGTGAATTTCATATGTGACACCACTTGAGGGTGTCTTGGAGCCAAGGCTAGGCACCCCAAGAGCTGGAGGCTAATAACCAAGGGTAACTGCAGCCTGACTCCTTGTGCTGCTTGGGGAAGCTCACATCTGTAGTGTTTTAACTTCGGGCATGTTCATACTCAGTCTTTCCTACCTCAATAAGGACAAGTGATACTTTCAGGGTTATTAAAATGAGAAGAATGCCAAAAAGCCATGGTCAGAGATGTGCGCACTGGAAAAGTGCTTGGTGAGGAAAGATGAGAATCACTGAAGTTTCAGCCCCTCTCTTCCTCGCAAGCAGTGATTGGTACTAAAGACAGACTTCAGAACTTTGGGAGCTTTTGGTGTCAGTCCTAGCTGTTTAGAATACCACTAGTAGCAGCACTCTTTTTATTTCTTTTTTTCCTTTGCTGGTCTGACAGGGAGCCTGGCAGGGTGGGGGGTGAACACCTTGTGTTCTGAAGCTGTGTTTGGGTAAAGTCTGAGGAATCTTCCAAACCAAGCATTTCTCCAATGCATGTGAATCTCATTCCCAGTGTAAATGTACCCCTTTGGTACTGTTTGGTACTTTTAAGGTAGCAAATTTATCTTTTCCTGGTTTCAGTGGCGGTTCTATGGGTAGACTTGTATGTCAAGCACACGCAACTTTTTCGGAGACCTTTTACCTTTTCCTAAAAGTATTTTTTAGGGAACTAAAATAACAAGAGGCGTGTTCTTCCTACAGTACCTTGACCCTGCAGCAGCTGCAGCTACCCTCAGAAGACAAGGTCTTGCTTCTCAGCCACCAAGTACACCCTGAAGGCACCAATCCATCCCCCCTAAGCACATACTGTGAAAAATAAGCTGGCTTATGAAAAATAACTTGTGCTTATTTCTGTACCCCAAGAGTTTGGGAGCTACTTATTTTGCATTGTCAATCTGCCAGATACTTCCTGGCAATTTAACTGGGAGAATTTCTGGGAATCAATTTTCTAAACAATTTGCTTACTAGTTTAAGCGAATATATCCTTTCATATTCACACAATATTGCAAGCAAAGCTCCGTAAAATATTAAGGCTGCACGATCAGTGCCTTAGCATAGTTGACTGGTAAGACTCAAGGACATAAGTTACATTCCCAGGTTTTCCCTCTTACACTCTTATGCCCACTGTTTGTGTATGTCTTCTCCAGGCATGCTCTCTGACCACTGTCACAGTGTCTTCCCTGACAGTCTTCTACACCACAGGCTCCCCTGGTGTCTTACATCCCTGCCTTTTTCTTGCTCCGTAACGTTTCATCCTTATTAGGCCCAAGCAGTGATGGATTTTTTAGTGTGTTGGAGAGTATGTGCTTTATCTCAAGCTAAATCTTGGCACTTGAACTTGGCACAAACTGCAGCATCTTGAGATTTGGGGCACCCTCTTTGGCTGAGATGCTTCTATAAGCTCTCTCCAATGTATTTCAGCCACAGCTAGCCAGGCCAGCTAAAAATAAGCTGTTTAGTGTCATCTGAAATCGTACATTAGGGACCTCTTACAAGAGCAGGCTCACTGGAAGTAAAGAAAGTAATCTGAATACTTGAGGACAGGTTGGAGAGGTGGCTTCACCATCTGGCATAGCTGTAGCCTGTATACAGACATCTACGCTTTGCAAACTGCAGTTCTTGGAAGTTAGGAGTCTCTGGGTGTCCAGCCTGCTGTTCTCTAACAGATCACAGTTTATGTGAGGTCAGGAGAGATTCTTTCTCTCTTCGTTTCCTCCCATCACAGCCCAAAAGACTTCTAACAAGGCCAAATTTGGGTGGGTTTGCACTGAAATGACAGAATGTATGAAGCGTGCACATGACCCCTCTGCCAACTTCAAGTCCCTGCTCCGAAGCACAGAAGAATTAGTGCTGCTCAAGCAGGAGGTTGCCAGAATTGTTCAACACAGGCAAAACAGCTTCCCCTCCCCCACTTGGCCTCTTGGAAATAAATTCAATTAAACATTTTGGCTGAAATTCTTCCCACCCAGCGATATTCTGCTTGAGATAGTCCCTGCTGCTGGAAGGGTTAGCTCAGAGTTCACTGGAGTTTAAAAGCAAACTGTAAAGGATGCTTCCCTTTATATTTATGCTTGGATACCATTAATAAGCATTTTTACCAACTAGGTCTATGATAAAGACACTTAACAGCCAAAACTGAAGGAATTATGCTTTGTTTCTAAAGGCCAGGATGGTGACTTGGATATTAAAAACACTGGGAAAGCCTGAGTGCAGAAGGGAAGGGAGTTTGCTTCCCTGTTAGGGACTGCCTAATGGGAGAGAATTACCAGGGGTTATATATGGCTTATTTATTTCTACCCTTTCCAAAGCTGTTTGAAGAAACCAATCTTCAGATATTTGGGAGCAATGTTATTGGGTCTGTGAATAAGAAACATGAAAGACAAATTATTGAATATCGTGGTAGCGCTCTGTTTTTAAAGCTGAAAAAAAATCTGCAGAGGGAACAGCTGTAGTCTGTTTTTACAAAGAGAAACAGATGACATTTGTTGCTGAACTTCTCTTTAAAATGGTCCATGGTGTGCCCAGATCTAAGAGATTACATTGGTTTATGTTTCTTATGTAGCTGCAGAGCGTGGGGTTTTTTTACATGTTAAATGTCTTAAAGTACGGTACATTTTCTAAATGTTTGTCTGTACGTTACAAACTTCAATAATACAAATACAGATTGGGAGGAGAAGTCTGAGCTTCTGTCTGAGCAGTTTTCCTCAGTCATGATACTTGTTAGACCTGCAAGCTGCAGAGTACATGTTCTCTTGCACTGGGTAAAATGCTAATTCTACACATGCATTTATTTGGAACTTCCCCTGAAAGAGGATTGTTTACAGGCCAGTTTCATTAGAAGTCATTTGTGCTGTTACAGTTTGATTGGGAAAAGTGGGAGTTTATATGCCTGTTTTATCTGCCAGATATCTGACATAAGTTATTGCTGCGTTGGTTTTGTGCCAAACACTTTCAACGGGGGCTGTTACAATACAGGGAAGTCCTTTAAAGTTATTCATATCAACAATATAGTGACATTTGGGCTGAATTTCTGCCAAATGAGCCTATTATTTGAGAGTAGCTGCTAGCACAAGAAATGTTATTCAATGAAAGAGTTAAAAGTTAGAACTTGGAAACTCTAGTCTTCCTACTGCTTGCCTGACTTATGGGGACAGATGGATGTGGTGCAGATAGAAGGCAGCTGTGTAACCCAGTGGTCTTGATACTTGAACCCCATCTTGAGTTGGCCTTGATACTTGAACCCCATGTCCTAGCCTGGGTGGGTTGTTCTGCAGCCAGTTCTGAGCCCTTGGTTAGTACTGGTACTCCAGCCTGGCTGGTGGGCTCGTGCACCCTTACCCTTTCCTGCATCCCACCAGAGCTGCTCTGCCCTCATGGGCAGCCCACCTCATTACCCACAGGACTTCTCCCTCTGTTTTTGCTCTTTATCCCTGATTGGCCTGGATGCTGGGGAAATGTTTGTCACTCTCAGCACAAGGTTGCTTTGCTGTGCTAAATCAAACCAGCGCAGAGCAGCTTCAGACTTAGTTTGTTCTTTCTTTTTTTTTTTT
>NW_010426292.1:21463-32936 GCF_000710305.1 Buceros rhinoceros silvestris | reverse complement strand
GTGCAAAAAAACCCCGGCGGAGCGCAGTTTGACATTTGTTTTTTTTTTTTTTTTTTTTTTTTTTTTTTTTCCCCTCCTCTGTGCTCCAAGGAAAGTAGTAAATGTTTATTACCCCTTGCTGGTTGAAGAAAGAGCATGTGCAACACAGAACTGTTTAGAAGAATTGTCATTATTGTTCTTTTCTATCTGTTGGCATGAGGTTCTCTGTTATTTTAAAAAAAGAAAGGGGGGGCGAGGAGGACAGGCGGGCAGGCAAGGAAGGAGAGGGACAAAGTCTGAAGAGCTCCTGTCTGCAGATGAACATGTTTGATAACTGTGGACACTTATTTTCTCTGCTGAATATTTAGACAAGTAAAACAAAGTCCATGTTGAATTAATGCATCGTGTTCTGGAACAGTAAGACTTTTTCCAGAAGCAGGTCTGACAAAGTGGGGAGTGGAGGTGGGGGGGTGGAGCGGAGGAGTGGGGGAGGGTGAACTCAGACTGCTGACTGAGGGGAAACTATTTTGAAAGAAAATTGTTCTGTGGTTTGGAAGATGTAGGTTTAGCGCTGTTGCATTTTCCTGAGAGATCATTAATTGGCTAATTTCTAGCCCAGTTCCCTCCTATCCCCACTCCTACTGGCATATCAAACAAGGTTGGGGTCACAGAAGGTGGGGGGCATGTACAAACACCAGCTGAGCAGAGGAAATTACTCCCTTACTGGGTTGGCTCCTGAAGTGCTGAAGATAACTTCCACACTTATTTATGGAGGCAGAAAAGAGCAAGCTTATATAGGTGAAGGAGAGGAATGCAAAATGGGATCTTGGAAGCAGAAGTGTAGGAGTGCTGGCCATTTGCCTGGGAGAGATGAGACTGATTATGCAGGGCTGGAAATGTGCATGGTATTTTAGCTGCTTAAAGGCAAGGTTCCTGTCCCAAATAGTTCGCAGTCTAAACAAAGAGAAGGAGATCTGTTCATCAAAGGAGCCTGGGCAAGAGGCAATTTGGCATGCATCTTATTACGACCAAAAGGTTTTTCACAGTGGAAAGTGATATTTATTTGGTATTTTTAAAGGCTTTTAGAGAAGGATTGAAACTAAGCTTGTTTGGCAAGGCAGGAAGTCAGGGTAGGTAACGCTTATTTTAGGAAGGATTTGAGAGTTTCAGGTTATTTGATACCGTAGACAAGGGAGCCTGCTCAGGTGGATGAGGCATCATAAGAAAGACGTGGGGCTGAGTGGGAAAAGATGAAAAGATTTGAAGGAGTGTGAAATCCAAAGGGAGGAGAACCCATGAGAGTGTGTCGTAGGCTATTAAAGCAAGGCACAGCTCACAGAGTTGAAAATTCAAGGTGGGACAACTGAACTGGGTGTACGCTTGGTATTAGTCTGGCTGAAGTACTGGAATGCTGCTGTGCCAGGAACCTTTGGCAAGAACAGTGAGCTGAAAGGCTGGGAAGGGAACAAAGGAGGCAGGAGGTGGCTGTAGTGGCTGTGCAAAAGAGGTTGAAGGGCCAGTCAGGGGTCTAGTGGGGAGGAGAAGCAGTGATAAAGGATTTTGAAGATGTTGGAGGAAGGAACCATTACTTTGGTGATAGACTAGGAGGAATCTGAAATAACCAGTGGTAAGGAAATCAGGAAGATTGAATAAGGAAGATTTGGAAAGTGCTACTGAAGCCCTATATTACAACTCAAACAGTAAAACTGTAGGTCTGCTTTCCTTGACCTGACAGTAAGTATAAATCCAGACAGCCAGAGGAGTGATCAAATTGCCTTCTCAAGACACCTCATAACTTTAAGACGTAGTATGCGTGTGCACAAGCACACTTGCAAAATCTGAAATTCTGGTTTGACAGATGGGATTGGAGGAGGCTCGTAGGCTGTCAAGTTCAGCATCTTGCTCTGTCAGACAAATAAGAAAGGATGGAGTTTCATCTTAGCTGTTCTGAGGTTTTTCTTGTGGGGGAAAGGTGATCTGACAGGTCACCTGATGTGGAAAATGCCATGCCCAAAGCCTAAAAATGCTTTGAGATTCCCCTTTTACTAGTAGATAGAAATACAGCAAGTGAAACAAAAGAAAACCTGTTTGGGTGTATGCTGATTAAAGGGAGTGTGGTGGAATGGACACATCTGCTGACTTAAATTACAAGCTAGCTGCATTCCTACAAAAAAGAAAAAAACTCAAGGCACTGTTGTCATGGTCTGTCATTATCCAGAAATAAATGTCATTGACATTAAGTCCTCTTAAATTTAACAAGTTGAATGTAGCATCCCTACTTTTTCTGCTACCAGTATGTTGTGTTACAGCTGTTGAACAGGCTGGGCAAGGCAGAAGACATTTCAGTCCTCACTACACCATGGCTGCAAAGGTGACCTTTTACTACTTGATGAGTATTGCCAAGGTGCTTACGGGTCATCTTGTTCTGCTATAAATCATATGATGGTTTAAGAGCTGTATTATAAATCCTGTTTATTCATCTTAAAATGGGTGGAACAAGATGTTTGGGCACTCTTAAACTATCCTAGCCTGGTTTAAGATCAAGTTTCATATGGGTTGCCTTGACTACTTCCAGCAGACTCAGAAGTATGCCACTTTGCAAAATTAAGTGAGCCTGCATTGAAACTGGCCTGGCTTAGTACAGAGAAGTGTTTTACACAGAGTTTGTGGTGCAACTACTGAAAGAACCAGTCTCACCTTCCCCTGCATCTTCCCTTTTCCTTTATGCTGTGCAGATCTGCCGTGAACCAAACCAGACTTAGTCATGCTAACTGTTTCCTGGCCAGGTTGACTTCAGGTCCTTCTCATGACAGAGTTAAGAACCTCAAGGAGATGTGACAGGTGCAAGGCAGGGTGAAAGAAGGAAAAGGGAACAGTCTCAGCTACTGCAGCACTAGGTGTCCATTCAAAAACTGGTTTTAAAGCAGCTTTTTAGTTTTAAAGCTACTGCTGTTTGTGTATGGGAGGGGCCTCAGCTTGGCAAAACACCATTATGTTGCTGGAGGAATACAAAACAGTTGTGTTGGTTTGGATCTGGTTTTGTCTCGTGGGTTTGGGTTTTTTTTTTCCTCTTCTAAGAGCCATCCAAGGGCTTTAGGTATCTGACTCCTGTGAAGAAGTGACCCGTAACACTCAAATACCATTGGTTTCCTTGTACCAGGTTTGTTGAAAGTAGCATGATTGTGTACGTGGGTGCAAACCACGTGCTATACATAGCTGTTATGCAGGACATTTTACAGCTCAAATGCTTTGTCCTGTTTACATGTACACTTTCTGGCTTGACTGCAGCAACCTGTGCTACATTTGTTGAAGGGAAATCTCAATTGCTAGAAAAAGCCTCCTCTGTGGTATTGTGGGCTGTTACAAGGACATTAGAACTGTCCTCGGCTGTCCACACTGTTTCCCCAGTGATCCATCAGAATCTGTCTCTATATTTTGGTCCAAATCCTCTACTGTCTGTCTTCAGGGCCCTTTAGGTAGAACTAGAACAGAATAGAAACCTGCCTTTCTCTGGGGAGGAGAAATGGAAGGAGGAGAAACGTTGATAGGGAAGTGAGGCCTCGGGATAACTAGCAGAGAGAGCACTGGGCTGCTGGGCTGTCTGGGAGAGCTGGGCAGAGCACTGCTACGAGTGGGTGGTACAAGTTGGGTAGTTCAAACAGTGCAAATATACTTGTGCGTGTTTCAAATGGTGTCTGTGTTTGGGGAGGAGGAGGAAGAATGACACATGCTAAGCTTTTCCTTCTAAGCTAAGTGGGTTGCAGTTGGATAATGCATGATGTGACAGACTGGTGTCATAGTGCTTTGCCAAACAGGCTTTGCTGCTTCGTGTGTGCCATGTTCAGCTGAATTTCCAATAGAGGTAACTCCTTTAATTCAGCTGGGAAAGGTATCTTTGACCTGCAAATCAGAGGTAAAGAAACATTGGCAAATTGAGCTATTAACAGATCTCTGGGTGTCACATGCTAAGAACGGAGGTGCCTTTGTGCTGTTTTCATTTTGAAGGGAAGTAGGACTCTCATCCCATTATTTCCAAAGCACAGCCTTTTAGCTTGTGTATGACCTTTATAGCATGTAGTAAAGTTTATTCTGCCCACTTGACCTCAACGGTGAAGTTGATGTAATGGAAGCTGGTAATTGTTAAGTTATAAAACTTAATGAATCAAAATTAAACGCTTGTATTCTCTATTGTTTTGGGCACATGACTCTGTCAGTGGGTCTGGGGTGGTTCACTAACTTGTGTTTTATACCATTGCCTGACATAGTATCTGAATGAAACTGGCGTGGTATTGCGGATTTGTCAGTGTAACTCAGAGCAGTGTCTTTTTACTGGTTGATGCTCTGCTGATTCACTCATGAAACCATTTATCTGTGTAAAGTCTTTCCAGTGACTTTATGTATCAGTCATGAAGTGTCAAATATCTTCTCTTAAAGAGTTTTGAGTAGTAATCTGATATGTTGAATGCTACATCAATCCTCTCCACTGATCCCTTCTGCAAATCCTGGTTTATACAAAACATCCACTGGCTGCTGGAGATAATCTTTGAGAAAGAAAACAGATTACACTTTGGTTGCAAGGGGGGCTGTATCTCCAGAATACTGTTTGTTACAAACCTCATGTGTGTTTGTGGTATCCCCTGCACCGCTGAATGAAACCAAACAATTGTAATCTTGGAAATGGCTGTAATTTTTGTTGTGAAAACACTTTGCAAGGGTAAATTGTAGTGGTGGATTCCTGTTTTTTATCTCTAGGCTTAAAAATAGAACTGCTAAACAAAAACATTGTAGGACCTTCTTTTCTAAGTGGATTTTTATCACTTTTGGTTGTCTTCCTTTGCAGGAGAACTTTCTCTCTCTTGGCTTCCTACTTCCATGCAGTCTTTTTTCCCCTTCTTCCGTATAGAGAGGAGTCACCTGAAGGGCTTTTCTGTCAAAGAGCAGTGGTTTTGAGTTGAAAGCCACAGGACTGCAGTTGTAAGCACTAGCAGTCCTTTTGGACAGAGTAAGACAGCGGCAGTTCAGAAAAGCCTTACCCGTGCATCCCATTGTTATGGTAATTGGATCCATCCTCCTTAGCAACTCGGTGATTCTAGAGGGGGCCATTCTGGTCATTCAGAGGTGGTGTAGAGTGTGGTGCGTGCAAGGAAGGTGAGAGCAACGATAGGCAAAGCAGTAGTCTCAGTACTGGGGGCAGAGTGCTGCTCAAGAGCAGAGTTGCTCCTTGGTAGACCTAAGCAACAGTAAAAAGATCAGGAAAGAGGCTGCAGATCTTCTAGCTGGGAGTGGGGCTTCCCCTTGCAGGTGGCAGCCTGTTTCAGCCAGAATGAGAAGAGTTGGAGGGTATCTCTGCTCTTTTACCTTACCTTGAAACTAACTGGAAAGGAGGTCCAGGTTTCGGTGGCTGCGAGAAAGGCAGGCAGTAACGAACAGGTAGAGCAATGATGTGTGCTCACATGCATAGCTGCAGGCCCAGAAGTTATGCTTGTAGAAGTTGCTGGCTGTTGTAGCAGCTTGCATGGATCTCTTGTCCTTTCCCCTGGCAAGCCACTCTTTTATATTTGGAATGGAGAGAGTTGATTTGTGGGGAGGAGGAAGGATCTTAGTTTGCAAAGGACCCTTACCCCAAATTTTGCTTTCCCTTGAATGATCAGACTCAAATGCTGTTGGGGTTGATGAGTGACCACTGTCTCAATTCCTCACACGGGAGAAGTCCTGCTGGAGCAGGAGTTTGGAGAGCTGTGTTGAGCACCTCACTCATGGCCTCCTACCCTGTCCTCTGCGGGAGAAGGGAGGTCACATCTGAAGAGTGAGACCATTCAGCCCAGCAGGAGTTGCTGAATAGTTGGCTTTGGCTGCAGCCGAGACTGCTGTTTATGTGGAGGAAAAAGAAGATAAACAGACACACTTCTGTTGTAGCTGTAGTGACAAGGGTGAACTCTGCTTGGGTTATAAAGCATCTTTGGTATGGGACAGACAAAGCAGGGTTGTCTTCCAATGTCCAGCAAACGCATGGCTTAGCTCTTTTACTGTCCTAGAAACATTCCTGGAAGTGTCTGAAGTAATGTGTATCTGGACAGTTCAGCTCTGAGCACCTGATCTTCCCCTTGGCCTTCTCTCAAGAGCAATCTATCTGCCCAGGGATCTTCTGCAGTTCAGTTTAGTGCTTGGGGCTTTGCATGCAGTGGAAACAGGCACGTAACTCCTTCAGCAGCAGTCACTTGAAACAGAGGTAAAATGAGTCTGCCTTGACCACACAGAGCAGAAACGCAGCTAGGAAAATTGTCCTGTGACTTTGAAGATGGGTTTCATTCATCAGGCCCCATCTTGTAGTAGAGTATTTCTGTCAGGAAGGTGTCATATCCTGATAGTGCTACTTACAAACTAGCTGGAATTCCTTACCAGTGATAAAACAGTTAAAGCAGTTCTAAGCAAGAGCAGGAGACAGTATTTTCTTCTTGGAAGTAAAGGTTTTAACAGGTTTTACTCCATCAGAATTAGAAGGTTCTGAATGGACCCCATCAAGGGAAGTTGACTTCAGAGATGTAGCTTTGCTGAATTTTCAGCCATCAGATGCTCAGCCAACGCTTTTTTTTTTTCCTTTCTAAGATATTATTTCTTACTTTTTCTTAGTAAGTTTGTTTTTTGTTTTGTTTTTTTTTTTAAGTTTCCGTACTTCACCCAGCAACAAACTGCAGCTGAGCCACAAAACCAAACAGATGGTTGGGTCTGCTTCACTCTCTCAAAGAATGTTTGCCTCAAGCTCTGCAACCTTTTCATACCTCCTTTGTTCTGCAGTGATCAGGGAGCTCTGGATTCACTTAATTTCTTGCCTGTTTCTGTGCACTGACACCCCTCTGTTTGTTCTTGGCCATGCCTTTTAAACTGCCAGTAGAAAGTGCTAGAAAGGCTGGTTGGGTTGCACTTTATTGCCTGCTTGTCCTGCCTTTCATCCAGTTACAGAACCCCATGCTGAGGCATGCACTGTAGCTTCAGTTCAGGAGAGAGGTTTGGTAACACTTTGCGTCTGCTGCTGCAAAGTTCACGTCTGCAATGCCGGTGTTAATTTTTTTGCCTTAACGGAGGAAAAGATTGACCTTGAGCGTGATGGAAATGCTGCAGTAAATGATTCCTGGTGGGTGGAGGAAGATGTGAGAAACTGTCTGTTCTGCTCTGCTCACTAGATTGCTCTCAGCAAGTCTGCTCACCTCTGCCTGGCTGAGAAGGGAATAGATGCTGGAGATAAATAGGGATGCTGGAGATGAATAGGGTTGCTGAGGTTTTGGCTCAAACACCGGTCTTGAAAACTAGCCTGCGCTTATTTTAAAATACCACATGTGTTTTTCTCTGAGGTCTAGCAAAAGTATGTTTGCAAAACACTTCACAACCCACGAGTGCAAATGCTGTATGACCTCCTGTCAAATGCAACATCCTTTTGTTCTTTTGTCACTTTTTAAATACTGTTTCAAGCTCATTGCTGTAGACCTACGCTGTTTGGGAGGTGCAAGGAGAGCAGCACAACGTGCCAGCAGCTCTGAGCCGGGAAGGATCGGTCCCTCTCGGGATGCTGGGCTCGGGTTTCAGTAACACAATGCTTTGTGCAGCCATGTGCGTGTTCAAAGAGCCAACTGGCTGGAGCTCCCGCGGTGACGCTTGGCTGATTTGGCAGCCGAGTTGATTCTGTCAAGTTACAGTATGGGAGTTAAGTCCAGCTTCAAATCCTCTCCCTAACTCGCTCAAGGAACTTGGGGGGAGGGGGAGCCGGGAAGAAGGGGGGAAGCTCTCTGGGGACTTTGTGTCATTATTGGCATGGAAAGACTCTGATTATCAGCAGCAGGGTAGTGGCAAGGGGCTGATTATCTATCATGTCGTCAGCATAAATAATTACCGGGCCCCTGAGCAGGGCTCCGCCTTTTGTAATGGCTCCACGTAATCACTGCATAACAGTTTAAAAGCAAGCAGAACAGAAAAACAGTTGGACTAAATTTTACCCTAACTGATGTTGCCTTTTCTCCCCTCACTAGAAGAGAAATATGTCACTATCCAGCCGTACGCCAGCCAGGGGAAGGATGAGATTGGGTTCGAAAAAGGGGTCACCGTGGAGGTCATCCAAAAGAACCTGGAAGGATGGTGGTACATAAGGTAAAGAAGCTGCGCAGCCAGATTGATGCAGAACCTGTGACAATGAGCTATTCTGATCATTTACTTAATGTCAGCGTTTAAATAATTCTGTAGCTGGGCAAGGGAGCCCAGATTATTCATAATGACTCTTGAAGAAATGTGAAGAAAAGGCTAAGATGATACAATGATGATTAAAGTAACACTGCAGTGTCTGCAAAAGCTGGGGACCGTTCCAGTGGGGAAATTCCTGAACTTGTAGATTTTTTGTTTTTCCTTCCTTCAAGTTAAAAGCCCATATCTGAATTTAGATCTGTGAGACCTAACAAGGTTTTCTGTTGTGTGTGATTTGAATGTGCTTCCAGTATCAGAGTTATTCTGCAACATGTTTAAATCTATTTATAGCCACGCTGAAAGGCTGATACTGATCTCTTGAGCTGTTGAGGCAGGTAGTGCCATTTTCAGGGATGTGAGAGATCAGTTTGCTGGCTATAGCCCTTTTCCAAACTTATTGATGGCTTCAACTAATTTGTCTGATTTCTGCCTGTCCATATTAGATATTCCTAATGTAGAGAGACCGGATACCAAGGACAGGCAAAGTTACCATTGTACGTCAGACTTTATGTATTTAAAACAGCAGTCAAAGAGAAGACTTGTGACATAAGAATCCCCTTTTTAAATGCTTATGGAGAGGCTGTAGGTTAGGTATGTCTCAGATGGTGATATAAGGTGTCAGGATGAGAGCTTTTTTCCATCTAGGTTCACATAGCACTTAGATTTTAGTGTTCTTTCAAGATTCTGCCTCTTGTTTCATATCTATGTGAATCCAGCAGTGTTGGGACATCCCATTTGTCTCTAAACAAGACGTGATACAACAGGTAGCTAAAAAAAAGAGTTGGGCAGTGCAAAACATCTCATCTAGTTATCTTTTTCCAGTCAGCCTGTAATTAGAGTGATTATTTTCTCCCCTTTCCCTCCCCAAGCCATAGCTTGTTTTAACTCCGCTTGATTTATCGGCTATGAATGAGGTCTATGAAAATGCCGACTGAAGCAATGCTTTTTTCTTGATGTCCCTTACTTAGAAAACTGATTTTTTTTTTTTTCCTTCTGTCTAATGCTCTCATAGAGGGAGTAGGCTAATAAAGATAGCAGTGGAGCCAGGAAGGCACTCTAGATAGGAGGAACTCAAAAATGCCTGGGTTTGGTCAGGTCACATTTTTTTCTCCTTTAATGATTCACAGAAGTGGAATCCAGAGTTGCAGATAGAGGAATCAAGAGCACGCAGGTTTTCTGAGGGGAGAAACATTGCAAGACATCTTTGCAATTGTTTATTTTGGTATTCTCTTTCTGAAATGCAGCCTTATTACTACTGTAGGTGCCCCATTGCCATATGTTAATGTTCTGCAATAAGCAGAATTTCTTTTATTTATTTTTTTTCCCTTTTCCTCACACACTCCTTTGGGCCAACCCAAAACACATTTTTCTATACAGTGGAAGTGCATTCTGATGGACAGTGACACTTGCTGCAGTGGCTTAAGGGGCTTCTTCGTGGTCATCTGCTGGCAGGACACTGGATGCCCCAGCCACCCCCTGGTAGTTCGGGAATGCAGCATGCCCTTGCCTTTTTTGTAAGAAGCATTTTGAGTTGAGCAACCCCTTTTCTGGCTGAAAGGTGGGTTAGGTGCTCTCCATATGTGTGATGAGTTGGGTTGAGGGTCAGCTGTCATACCCTGCTGCTCTGGAGCACTATGCTGCAGTCTTGCCGGAGGATTAAACTGCTCTTAGAAACAGGTTTCTTTTCCATGTACAATGCTTTTGAAAATGTTGATGTGGTACTTCCATCCCTGCAAGATGGTCCTTTGCAGCCTGGGTAGCTGATACCCAACTTCTTGTGCTGTTTATTACACTTAAACTGCTCTGAATACTCTTAGGTACCACTGGGAAAAGGAACCTTTTCTGCAGGAATATGGTTTTCTTGAGTAGTGAGTGTCTTAAAAGGAGCAACTCTTTCTCCTGCAGTAAGTGTGAGGGGAAGCAGGAAGAAACGAGTTGAATCCTGCTGCCTCCTTGTCTGCTGGACTGTGTAACAGAGACTGAACACACGTATCAATGTGTAGAAATAAATACAAATCCAACAATTTGCAAATGGAATCTGCCTTAAAGACATTAGGTTGTTCCACCTTAAATATGTAATTTCCCCAAATTCCTGGCCATGTGCTGATCCTCATTTCCTGTCCTCCTTTTTCTTTTTTCTCTTTTTTCTTTTCTTCTTTTTTTTTCCTCCCTAGTTTCCTTCCCTCTGGAGTAATTCCAGTGCTCTGGAGCTGGAAAGCAGATGTGACTTGCAGACTCACAGAGGCACTTCTGACTTTTTTTTAACATTCCTATGGTTTTAATCCATTTTTTCCTTCTCTTAATATAAACAGGGAGGGTGTTAGAATCACTGAGGATTCAAATCATTGCACTAATTCTGTGACCCTCCCAATTCAATGCTGTGGAAGCTAGAAGCAATATTGATCTGATCCTTTATTTTGTCCTGTGAGCATCGTAATTTTTTTTAAAAATCATTGGGACTCTGGAAAAGTGAAAGAAGGATCCCAGGTCAGAATCTTTATTACTGTTCTACCCAGTGCAGCAGATCTGTGTGCTTCCCAGGATAATCATAGCTGGCATTAGCATCCATTATTTAGATCTTACTTTGTATCAGTTGCTGTCACTTGGAGTTAATCTCATAGTGCCCGAGTGGATTGTGGGCCAAGGAAGTAGCAATATGCTCAATAAAGCTTTTGTTATTTGTCTTCATCTTCATTTTGTGGTCTTCAGGCCTGAGTCCATGTGAATGAAGTGCAGCTGGAAGGTGTTAGTGGCATTGAAATGAGGAGGATTCTAGTTTGAAATGTCTCCAGTAGGTTGTGAATATAAATGACGGAAGAATACTTGAGATTCAACTCTTAGATGTGAAATGAAGGTCATTAGATGTCCAGGTCTTCTCTGAGGGTGATTAGTAGTTGCCTTAGTTCTCTCACTACATCAAGTAATCTTCTAAGGTGATGTTTGCTAAGAGCAAAGATTGCCAAATGCAAGGACTAAGGTGAAATATGTAAGCTTGTTTGACTTACACAAGTAGCTTTTATTTGTGGTGTTGCACAAATAATCTGGCAGTTGCTGGCAACTACAGCTCAGCATGAAGGTTCAGGTTGAATTTACTAACTCACAGGAAGAAATAAGCAGCAACAGCCTCTCTCCTGAGGGTATGCTGCCTGGAGGTATTAACTGTCCTGCTATTGCTGCAGGGAGAAACTATGGGAGATCAGAGATGTCTGAAGCAGCGGGGTTGTATGGGCTGGTCCAAATGTGTGCAGTTGGCAGGAGAACTAAC
>NW_010426292.1:18981-21395 GCF_000710305.1 Buceros rhinoceros silvestris | reverse complement strand
TGCTGCTATGTTTGGGTGTGGGCAGGAAAACTAGGGAGCCAGTACAGAACCTGCTTGTGGCTAACTTTCTGATCTTAAATATGTTAAGTCTCTCACAAACTAAGATGGATGCAAACTGTTTTTTCATGCTAATTTTGCACAATCAGGCTCTGTTGAGAGTAACCTTTGGAACTGGAGTGCTCAGTGAATTGGCCAATGTGGCTTCTCAGAGACAAAAACCTTTACATCTCCAGATCATGTAAAGTTATAAATACCCTTTAAAAAAACTTCACTGATGCACAAGCAGCACAAAGCATTGGTCAGTAACTCTGCAAAAGGGCTGTCTGCTGCAAAAGGGGATGAAGCCAAAAGCCTTTAGGACTGGAAGATGGCACCGAAAGATGTCCTGCCACAATAGGGGATGTGGCACATACTGAGGCCTTTTTTCTTTTTCTCTTTTCTTTTTTTTTTTTGGGGGGGGGGGGGGGGGGGGTGTGCATGAAGATGACATTTTGAAGCCAGTTAAGGGCTGATTTTTCAGCAGTTTAACAGAGTTTGTTAAGCACAGGTGTTTCTGTAATTGTGATAAATGGGGGGTGGAAGCTTGGTTTGAGATTTATCAGAAAAGCCTTGAAGGGGACAGGATCCAATAGATGCAAATTGCATCTTGGCATAGGCTGAATGCTGTCTATCTATTTTCAGTCAAATCAAGTCATTACTGTTTTGCTCTTCCTTCTTAGTCCCCATGTAGCAAACAAAGCTCAGAGCTGTTGAAATACTTTTCTTTGAAACCAGGGCCTTTGAAAAAACTTGTTGCTAAACTCTCCAAACAGAGGAGATCACATATCTTTGACTTCGTGTGATACAGAGGGCAGGTATGTAGGGAGAAGCAGCATTTCTAGTATCCTGACTGATCTAGGTGGAAGGGGAGGAAAAGGCAATATTTTAGAAAGGTCCTTGTGGTCATTGCTAGAAGTACAGCAGTTGTATTTGCTTTTGTACAGGAAGAGTAATGAGGACTAAGGAAGCAAACCTGTAGTACATTTTCCTGTTCTCCCCATAAAGTCCCAGTGCCATTCTTGAATGTCTGGATGTAGTGAATGAACCCAGGGTGCTCTCTGGTCCACAAATCTCACCACAAACCTCAGAATCCAGGTGTCACCATGACAAAGTTGCTCATCTTCCAGGGAATGATTTGCTGATATGACCCCCAACTCCTTCCTCTGCTGTCTAATGAGTCTCCCTTTTAATTAAAGAGCCTTAGAGTTCTGGTTTGATCTTTGTATTTCCTGTAGATTTCCTGAACACCAGGATTTTAATGGTACGTGCTTTCTTGCTTAGAGTTCAAGCACCTGCTTTGGGTATCTTGAGAGATTAAAGAGAGAGAGGTTTCAGTGACTTGCTCTGTAGCAGGTTAGGGTTTCATTAGGGAAAGCAGAGGTCATCCATGTGGTCCTCCCTGGAGTCTGATTGTAATCTGAAATCCCTGCTGAGGTGTTCGCGATGGCAGGAGTTAGAAAAACCATCTTCCCAAAAGCCCAGTTGTGGACGAATGACTTCAGTTTGAAGTGTAGCATGAGCAGCTCAGGCTGGTGCTCGGGGAATGTGTACTGGATTCAGGTGTCTGTTCAGGTTTCCTAGTTTATTTCTTCAAATAGCCTCTAGCTTGTTCAGGAAAATGAGTCTCCATCAAAGCAAT
Organism: Buceros rhinoceros silvestris; assembly: GCF_000710305.1. Classification (NCBI taxonomy): domain Eukaryota; kingdom Metazoa; phylum Chordata; class Aves; order Bucerotiformes; family Bucerotidae; genus Buceros; species Buceros rhinoceros. The sequence goes on along the minus strand of NW_010426292.1, from coordinate 19,717 downwards.
TTTTCCTTAGTCAAATTGCTTCTTGACCTTGTAGTGCTAGAGGAAGCTGCAGGAGTTTAAGAGTCCCATATTCTCCATAAGAGAAGCAGATCATATAGGAGTGGGAGTTATGGGAGGAAGGGCAGTGTTTGTTATGGTTGCGGGGGGGAGGCTTGCACAAGGGTCTTATAAACTGCAGACGTGGAGGCTCTGTACGGGGCTCTGTACACCCTCATTTTAGCCCTTTACCATTCTGAATTGCCACTAGGAAGTATTAAAACTATTAAAATATTTTACTCACTAGTTCACCTTTTTGCTGTGAGGGAAATGCTAAGTTTGCCTAGTGCTCTATAGGCATGGCATAAAACTGGTGAAGCCCTTTGCCTTGTGAATAACTGTATTTCGTACCCAGAGAGAGTACCTCCTGAGGATGAGAAGCGGCTTTTAACAGCCACAGTTCACTGCTAGCTCAGCTGACTTTGAAATGTTTAATCAGTAGGTAATAAGAGAACATGAAAGTTCATCCAAGAATTGCAAATTTTGGCTTATGTCATCATCTGTCATTTTTGCCTTAGCCTAAGATACACAAGAAGGCTGTGCTTGATGTGATGGTGTTTCTTTTTGCATCTGCAGATATCTAGGCAAAGAGGGCTGGGCCCCAGCTTCATATCTGAAGAAGGCTAAAGATGATCTTCCGTCTAGGAAAAAGAACTTAACTGGGCCAGTGGAAATCATAGGAAACATCATGGAGATCAGT
>NW_010426292.1:11229-18886 GCF_000710305.1 Buceros rhinoceros silvestris | reverse complement strand
GCTGAACAAGAAATCATCCACTGACAAGGAAACTCAAGCGGAAAATGAGACTGCAGAAACCCATATCACCAAGAAGGAAATCAGTTTGCCCATCCTGTGCAATGACTCTAATGGCAATGCCATGGTGACTGCAGACAAGCAGGCTTCCAAACTGGCCCAGGGATCCCCAGCCATAGCAAGGATAGCACCACAAAGAGCTCAGATAAGTAAGGCAGTAAAGTAGTCTGGGTTTCCACTGGCTTGCAATGAACTCTTCTTTTCTACCTTTCAGGGCTGGCATTGCTTGTCAGCTAAGGTGCCATGTGTCCTGGCCTTATGGTTGACTCCACACGAGGAGATATTTGCATTGTCTGTAGATCTGAAGGGACTCCAGGACATGGTCCTTCATTAGCAGTGATAAAATTTAACCTCGCTTGATACAAGGGCTGGCTGGTTCTTCTTTATCTTAGCCAGTATGCGTTTACTTTATTTTTCGCAGAGAAGACTTTTTTTCTTTTTGAATACTCCGCCACCGGTAATGCAGATGATGTGATGGTGTGTAAGAGTCAAGGAGACCACCTATGTCTTCTCTTGCATTTGTTCTCCTGTTTTCCTGGGAGAGAGTTGCTATAATGTTTTTACTACTTCATCTGCAAAATGCAGATGTTAATGCTAGTCTGTGCAAGGAATGGCAAGATACTCTGATAGAGGACAGTGTGAGTGTTATTAATTTAGTGGGTTATTTTTACTGCTGGGGGAAAACTAGTTATTAGGTCAATTCTCTGCTGGCCAACCTCCAATGGAGCTGGTCAGTTCCAGCAGAAAATACAATGCACTGCTTTCTGGCAGTGATTCCCTTTTTAAATTTGCTGGCTTAGCTGAGATGAATAGCTAAGCTACCTTGGTATTTCTAATATACCCTCATACTTTCCTATCTTGTTTCATAGAGATGCCTCAAATATTGCAAATACTGATTTCTAATATTCTCAAACTGTGTAACAGCAGAGAGCGGCTGAAAAATGTGTTTAGCAGTACTTACCAAGTTTAATAAACTCTCTCTTTTCACTTTCCTGCTCAGGTTCTCCAAATCTAAGAACAAGGCCGCCCCCACGAAGAGAATCCAGTCTGGTATGTATTGGTTTATGGTATATGTTATCAATGAGGTAGGTGTGTGGGTGCTTATGAGACTTTCTACAGCTGTACAGGATGGAGGGCCATGTCTGAGAGATTATTTATGTGCCTGCTCATTTTATTGTTTAAATATTGAGCAAACCTCTGGACATCCTAATGTTAATTGGGGATTTTTTTTTTTTCAAAATGTTGCCCTAGCTAAAAAGATACTGAACTGAAGGGAGAACATCCGTAGGTTACTATGTTCTGTGCATGAGCATTACAGCCCATTTAGCTGACTCGGAAGGTTTAAAATTCCTCTGCGTCTTTAGCCCAAACTGGATCTTTTGACCTTCTCTTGTCTTTAACAACTGGGAATGTCTCCCCTCCTTCTGTTGCTACCATCTTTAAGGTGACTAAGCTTCACTCCTGTGTGTGTTTTAAAGTAATTTGGAATCTTGTGGAAGGATGTGTGCTACAGGAATGAAACCTTCTATGATTGTTTATCCTCAAAGCTAGAATTCTGGAAGTTTGGACTGATTAGAGATTAGAACTGTCATCTTCAGAGAGGAACTACTCAGTAGTCTATTTGCACAAAAGTCATGCGAATGACTTGTTTATGACTAGTCAATACATAGTGTTTAATCTTTGCATCCTTTATGAGCAGTACGTGACTCGTAGTTTTTCTGCCATCTGAAATGCCTCTTAGCAGACTAGAAGAAGAACATATTAGCATTTTCTTCCTATTTCTCTTTGTATTATTTTCAATTAGACTTTGTTTTGGCAAGACTACTAGATTTGATCCCCTGCTAAAAATAATAATGATAATGTATGTGAAACCCTGACTATGTCTGCTGTTTCCAATTACCTTCGTTTAATCCAAACCATCCTATTATCTGAAGGCATTTTATTATGCTGCACTTCTGCTGTATTTCAGCATTTATAGTGCAGAAACATCCAATTATAACATTGTTAGACACGGTTCCTAAGGTGCAGTGATGCATTCTCTGTGAAATGCCACATGCTGTGCGTGATGAAACATGAACTGTTAAGTTACAACGAGGATGCCTTACAAATGGAGGAGCATGTGAATAAAGCACAGTATGCTGTTTGCCTTTCTCCCATTAATGGCTTAGGATCATTTTGTGTCTTTGGCTGTCTTGTGTCTGTCTGTGGCAGCTCTGATATCTGTTCAAGAGATCCTGACATCCATAGGCAGTGAAGTGCAGAAGCTGTGAAGCTTCACCATCATCTAGATGTTCTGTAGATGAGCAATGCGCTAATCTGAAAAGCTTTCAGTATTTAAATTCTCGTAAGGACTCTTATCCCATTTATCACCTTAAAAATAATTGTAACAAACTCTAATGTGACAGCTTAATGTAAAGGCACTTAGCTTTTGGAGAAGTCTGGTATGCTGCCAGAATGGCTGTAAATAGCAGTGTCCTGCTTCTTGTGGAGCCTTTATGCAATTTAATTGCAGTTTGTGTTGGGACTAAGTAGAGGTTCTGCATCTCTGTTATGGGGAGGAACTGGAATCTTTTGATCCTTTAGAGTCCTTCCTTTCTTCCCTCACATTAGCAGAGGAAATCTCATCATAGGGATCTATGATATTATCCTTGTTTGTTGCTACTATAGATTCCCATTCGGTCATATCGCTGGCTATTTCAGATTGGTTAAAAATACAGCGCAGGTTAAGAGCAAGAATTCATAGGGATTACATTAAGGTTAGTATATTTGATGATAGGCAGAACCTGTTATGGGCCTGTTGCAATGCAGTTTTCTGCAGTTGTGGCCAGCCATTCAGAACCGAGTCTGTCTGGACAAAATCTCTGAGTAAATGGGCAGTTGTTATTGTGACTGGAATAGCAGCTCACGCGTTATGGCCCATCACTAAAATCCTTTACTGTTCAGGTAAACCACAGTTTTAATAGCTGGCAAAGGTGGCGTGAACAGTGCATATTTTGAAAGGCTTCTCTTGCAGCTTATCTCAGTGCATCAGCTTCCACTCTGGAGAGCTGGAAAGTTATCATTAGGAAGTAGCCCAGGAAGAAGGAAGAGTTTTGGTGAATAAAGGGAAGTATTTTTCATACTGTTGCTCAGCCCTCTGTTTCTTTGGTTTAAGTGAACAAAACTTCCTATTTGCTGTAGGGTTTTCAGCTGCCCAAACCACCAGAGCCACCCTCCGTGGAAGTGGAATACTACACCATTGCAGAGTTCCAATCCTGTATCTCTGATGGCATAAGCTTTCGTGGAGGACAAAAAGCAGAGGTGAGCCTTAACAGTGCATCTGGGAAAATTGTAATATTGGCTATAGCAGGGGACTGGGATGAAAAGGGAGGAGTGAAAAGCAATCAGTTGAGATTTTTGTCTGAGTAACAAGTTCCTTGTCATCAACTAGGTTATAGAAAAGAATTCTGGTGGCTGGTGGTACGTGCAGATTGGAGAAAAGGAAGGATGGGCTCCAGCGTCTTATATTGATAAGAGAAAGAAGCCAAATTTAAACAGAAGAACCAGTACTTTAACCCGCCCAAAAGTTCCACCCCCAGCACCTCCCAGTAAACCAAAAGACTCTGAAGAAGGAACAACTCCTGCAACAGTTTCTTCAGGAGATACCCAGGACTCACCTCACAAGCTGAAATACGAAGAACCTGAGTATGATGTGCCTGCCTTTGGCTTTGACTCGGAGTGTGAAGTGAGTGAAAGTCATTGTGAAGAGGGCACTCCTGAAAAACGACTGTTTCAGCCCCTCAAGCCCTCTCCTGTGTCATCAGTTCAGAAAGCAAAATTCAAAGTAGGAGAGTCTTCAGAAGATGTTGCTCATGAAGAAGAGACCATCTATGAGAATGAGGGATTCAGGCGATATGTGGAAGACGCTTTGTCCAATAAGGAGTCTAGTGGAGACTCCGATTCTCAGAAAAGCTCCTCTCTCTCCTTGATCCGAAGGAATTCTCCATGTTCCAGCTCTCCTAAATCATCACTTGTGAAGCTCAAGACGGACAAAAACATCCAGCCCGATCTTGGAAAATGTCACTATTCCAGGAGTGAGGAGACAAAACCAAGGTCAGCTTCAGATGTTGGCTTACGTAGCATGCCAAGAACAGGCATGAAGAAAGAGCCCGGGCAGAGTCCTTCTATTAGAGCAAAGCCAATTGTTAGACCCAAACCCTTCCTGAACAAAGCAGACTCTCAGAGCCAAGAAAAGATGGATATCAGCACTTTAAGGCGTCAGCTGAGGCCAACTGGGCAACTCAGAGGTGGACTTAAAGGTTCAAGAAGTGAAGAGTCTGAGAGCCACCCATGCACAGCTTCTGAGAACAATGATGATCCTGTTAGGAGGGCTTCAGCCGATCTCATTACAGCTCCTTCTCGTGGCATTTTCTGCTCTAACCATATAGCCAAAACTGAGCAAGAAAATGACTCCAGATGTTTCTATGTGACCACTGACTCATATCAAAAGGTACAGGATTCTGAAATTTCCTTCCCAGCAGGAGCAGAAGTGGAAGTGCTGGAAAAACAAGCCAGTGGATGGTGGTACCTGAAATATGGAGGCATGGAAGGCTGGGCTCCTTCCCATTATTTGGCTCTCCCTGATAACCAGCGAGAAACCACATCAGCAGAGACTGATGCCTCATTTTCCAGGAACAGGAAAAATGAAAACAAGTCAAACAGTTTAGAAAAGATAGAGAAGAGGGTTCAAGCTTTGAACACCATCAATCAGAGCAAACGCGCAACACCACCCATCCCAAGCAAACCTCCTGGTGGTTTCTCAAAATCATCAGGGCCAGTCAAAATGAGGAATGGTGTGAGGCAACTTGCCGTCCGGCCACAGTCAGTGTTTGTGTCTCCACCACCAAAGGATAACAACCTGTCATGCTCCTTGCGCAGAAATGAGTCTTTAACAACTACAGATCATCTTAGGACCGTCCGTCGTAATTCCTCCTTCAGCAATGCATGGTCGCAGCCTGGTGACACAAAGGGAAAGCAACCTGAGCGGTCAGATACAGAGGGCTCAGAAACCACCTCCAATCTCCCTACCCAGAAGAATGGAATTCCTGTGTCCACAGTCAGGCCAAAGCCCATTGAGAAATCCCAGTTCATCCACAACAATCTCAAGGACATCTATGTTTCCATTGCAGACTATGAAGGGGATGAGGAGACTGCAGGGTTTCAGGAAGGTGTCTGCATGGAGGTCCTCGAAAGGAACCCAAATGGCTGGTGGTACTGCCAGATCATGAATGGTGTGAAGCCATTCAAAGGCTGGGTGCCCTCAAATTACTTGGAGAAAAAGAACTAATATTGCAATATCTTTAACCTCCCTAATTTATGCTGTTCCTGCTGTGTACATGTGGAAAAAACAATTGCTACACAAAAAGACGTTTCCCTGTGCTCCAGTTTGTTCAAAGGGACAGAGGAGTCTATGCTGAGGACAAATCTGCCATATTCTGGAGAGGTTTGTGGGCTTAACACGTTGTAAGCAATTATGGGGAAGGTGCAGCATAGTCAAATGCCTTTTTGTGAAGATGTTAATAATCTTGTACGTGTAACAGGGTATGACATCCCATCTTTCCCGTTATTGATAGGAAACCAAATGTGTGCCTTTTGTGAGTGAGAAATACACGTGCATCTACTTGGGGTGTTTTGTGCCAAACTCTTTTACAGTCTTGGCTCCCTTTCTCCTCATTTCTTCTCTGTACATGGAATACCCAAGAGTTTTGGATGCATTTCCACAACTTACAGTGAGGAGCGAATGGAAGTTTCTGAAACACAGAGAGACTCTAATCCTTCGGAGATGTTCACTTTTTTTTTCTCACTGTTCTCAACGGTTGGTTTGTCCAGTCCTGGAGCCTTTTCATCGTGGAGAGATTTGGTCTCTGACTTCAGCTGTGTTTGGTTTGCTAACTCACCGGAAAAGGCAATCAGGTGGTGTTGGTTGGAGGCTTTTTGTTTCCTTTTGTTCAGTCTTGTCCTTTGAGTTGGGATTTCAGGTGTTCTAGGGCAGCGATGCCTACTGGTGCTTGTGAAAACAAACCTACAAACCCCATTCTTAAGCACATCGATTACTTTGTAGGCTTCATGGTTAGTTCTGTGCCTGACTCCTGTCAGGTGATTCTTGTTGATTCTCTTCCCAGAGCTGGGTTTCTCAAAACTTGTAATAATATCAAAACGTACAAAAGTCCCTTAAGACACTAAAGACAAAGCTGTCAAATGTGCTACTTCTGTTTTTGCCATCTGGTCCAAATCCAAGTGTGCTGACTGCTGGCAGGGCCCACCAAGGTATTAGAAATAGCCGTAACCTTCTGCAACATCACTGTTTACAATGAGGGGGGGGAAAAAAAGCCATCAAACTCAGTCTGCACATCCTTAATTTGTATATTTTGAGGGAATTGTTTTTCTGTGTTTTGTTTTTGTCCTTTCTGTGCATTCTGGGTTTACTTTATTTTTTTTGTCTTGTTTTACCAGAAGAGACTTAATAACTGAAGTAGGAGCCAAGTATGTGTTTCTGTTCCCACTTGAATCCAAAAAGTACATTAGTACTGGAAAGTGTGCCTGGGCTTCTTGGGCTCAGAGATTTAATATAAAAGTAATTAGGTCTACAATGCATCTAACCAGGAAGCTGCCTCTCCTCGTTCCAGTTCTGTTAGCCTTTCTTAACTTATGCTTTGAAACATGGCTCACAGTGGGGGTAGTGTGGTGGGAAATGGAAGAGGTATGATTGGAAAAGACTAGCATTATGGAGTTACTTGTGAGGTAGCCAACTCTTGTACTGTAAACATTTTTGGCTAAATCCTTACTATACTTGAGGAAGTCCTGCTTTTTTTTTTTATTTTTTAAATAGCCTTGTTAATCACTCAAGATCAATACCTGTTCCTTTAGATAATAGGCAGCGTTGTAAATCTGTTTCAAGGGGAGGGGGCAGATCATTTCACTACTGGTTTACACAAGATGATAACATGTCTTTTTTTTCCACCAGAGTTTCATATTGATTTGGCTTGGAAGGTAAAGGTTATAAAGATTTTGAAATAGCTAGTATCAAGAGACTGAGTAAAATAGCACAACAATATTGTGCATTACTGGGGATGTTCATTTGCCAAAAAAAATTTACACAGTTTATACATTGTTCTTGTCATTGGTTTTGGGTTTTTTTTGCGGGGGGTGGGGGGTGGGGAAGGGGGTGCAGGTGGTGTTGTTAATTTCCATGGTAACATTGAGAGAGTTGCCTACAACTAACCTGACTGATACTCTTTTGGTAGCTGAAACAACATTCAGGTGCTACAGCTGGCTACGAACAATGCTGTGGTTCGAGCAGCTCTCTGCATCCAGGTGGGGAGGGAGGCTGTTTGGTTGGGATCCCTTTGAATTGTGGTGGCAGGAGAAGGAGGTGTATCTGCACAGCAGCTCCTATCATAGTGTGCAGGGTCCTCTTTGTACCTTAACGTCTTACCGTATAATATATATGTATATATCCAGTTAGCTACATCTTGCTGGGTGCATATCTGAGGCATTGTGGCCCTGTCTCTCATACTTCTCCCCATTTCTAGTTGTACTAATATGGTAGCAGCCGTTAACG
>NW_010426292.1:0-11132 GCF_000710305.1 Buceros rhinoceros silvestris | reverse complement strand
TGAATTTGGCCCCAGCCGTTAACGACTGCTGGAGCTGTTGTGAGATTATATTAGAAGTATTATATTCTTCTGCTGGACAGTATTAAATAGAGCAATACATAGAGTTATCTGCTAGATTGCAGTACTAATAGTAGTGACTTAGTGACTTGTATTAATGTTGTTATGATTTATTTTAACAATAATGATGCGGAAGTGGTTCATTATTTTGAATTAATGCACTTTAACAATAAAACCAAAATGGAAGCCAATGCAGAGAACTAAGTGCATTATTTAAAGGTGCAGTATATAATTATCATTTTCTTAAGCACATATTTATTAAGAATTAACTTATTATTTAAAATATTCTAAAGCTTTGTTTAAAGACATTCCCACTAGGTCATCTCTTTGGGGGGATGTAAAAGCACAGCTCCCAGATCTTCTGCATTGAGCCACTGAATTCTCTGAGTACAGTGCAGTGACGTGAGCCCCTACCCAGGGAGAAGGAAGCAGCACGCAGACAGGAGAGCCCAGACTACTATAAGTGTTCGCACTCGCATTCAGCAAAGCCAAGCCCAGAGCATCTCTGAATTGCAGAGGTCCTTGCAGGGTTTGAGGTGGCAAAGCCATTTTTGGCAGGCGGTTGTGGTGCCTGGCTGCAGCATACCTTGCACGAGACTAGTCCCCAGTGGATGTGGTCTTGCTGTGAGGCTCAGGTTAGTGTGAGGACTTCAGGATCCGCCTGTGAAATGTGGTTCAGCTCTGTACCAGACATCAGTCTGTCCCACAGCTCCCTTTCCACCTTGCTGGTTCGCTTCTCCAGCTCTGGCTTTTGCAGGGAGCTGGTTTGCCAAGCTCTAGGCAGTGCAGGGGATGACATGGTGAGGGTGCCTGCAGTACTGCCAGGGTTTTCTCAAGCAGCAGCCCAGTTTCCCATGGCTCAGTTGCTCTTTTATCCCATCTCAAAGGCTTCGTGGCCCCCTGAGAAGGGGTCAGAGCCTGTAGTGGGTACAAAGCCACACTCATGGCCTCCCTCTGCCCGCACCTGCACCAATGAAAAGGGTGGAGCACAAATGACCTGCTTGATGCTAGAAATGAATATGGGCCACTGCCTGGCACGTTGGGCTTCCCACCTGGTGGGAAAGCTTTGGTTTGGGCTTCCTTTTATTTGGGGGCTCTTTTCATGCCTGTGTTTTAAAAGGGCACTTTCAAAGCAAATAACCCCCAATGCAGTTCTTCCCTCTTCCATCTTACTATTGTCACAGCATCTCTCACTGATCTCTTTTTTGATTGTTTCAACTGAGAGATATCAGGAACATAATCCTTTTTTCCATCAGCGGGCAGCTAGTTTTGGTCAGTTCCACTGATACCTGAAATAGCAAGCCCTTTCCACTGTTAGCTGTGAAACAGAGGGAAAGGCCTTAAGCTAAATCAGAAAAGCTGACTGCAGGGCAAGAAAACTTGGCAGGGTGCTTCAGAGGACAGTTGTAGTGCTAGAAGTGTTTTAGCTCTTTTCTAAAACAGTGATGTTTCCTTAAGCTTTATTTACTCAATTTGTCAGAACTGACACTGGATCAAGAGCAGTATTTAAATGTAACGTGCACCTCAGTGAACACTCAATGCAGAAATCAATAGTACTGTTCAAATTCCTCTTTTTCTGGTTTATTCTTGACCAAGATCAAGAGGAAGAGCTCTGCAGGGCTTGGGCGAAGCCATTTGCAGCTGAAGGGGGCCCTCCTCTGGGGGGAGAGGCAGCTGCCGTCACCACGGTGCTCTCACCCGCTGTCCGTGCTTTCCAAAACGTCTTGAATTTGGACCAGCAGAAAATCCAAACTCCAATGCCAGAGAACAAAATTTAAGAATGTGAAAATTGGTTCTTGCTGTATACTGCAACTTTAATAATAATGAGCACTTCTGAGTTCGTTATTGAGGTTTATATAATGCCTGAAAAGTGTAATTGCTGATTTCCCTTGTCTCCCCTTTCAAAACACTTTCTCATAACAGCCAGAGTAATACATTTTTGTTAGCAGCCCTTCTCCATGGGAGGCAGTTCCTGCTCATTGTTTTGGCTCGCGAGCCTTGCAGTGGGTGGGTGTAGTCGTATGTACCAGTCCTTTGCAAGCCAAACTTTTCCAGATAAAAGATACGATGGGCACATGCTGGGATGCTTGACTGATGTGTCGATAGGAAGTTTTTAAATCGTGGTGGACACAAATACACGATAAGAAAGGGTTGAAGTTGGCCCACGGTTAGACTTTTAAAAGTGGATTTTCACATGTGCACGGGTATAGCTAAAAATGGATTTGGCCCCTGTGGATACACACCTCAAAGACTCCTGCCGTTATGATGCTATAAAGTTTGACGAAGGCATTATATAATTGTTTTCATCACTTTCAGTTCTTAATGAATCGTATTTTATTGTAATATATATTCACTGCTTTCCTCAGTTAAAAAGAAAGTTACTGCTTTTATCTTATATGAAAAACAAGGGAATTTGATAAAGCATTCATTATTTTCATATTACTAGTATTAACAGAATAGAACTAGTATTATTTAATTTTAGATCTTCATAGCTAGGTTGTTAATAACTCATATTTTCCTGTGTTGTATCCTACTATTTTTTCCTATTTTTTTCCCAAATACTATGCATTCTTGAGAAAAAATCCGATGAGTGGATAAGTGCAATATTCGTAGAATAAACAGGCCCCTCATCCAGGACTTGAAGTGGAACGTGCAGTGTGAAATGTTTGCAATTCTCTATTCATGCACTCTTAGGGGAAAGGGAAATGCAGGGGAAGGGGCGGCTGGATGGGAACAGGACCCTTGGGTAGAGAAGGACTGATAGCTGGAGTGGTTTGGGGCAGGGAGTGGCTGGTTTTCATTAAAAAAAAATCACCTGTTACTGAAAGTCTAAGGATTATGCAGCATGTTGCCAGGATTGTGTATAGAATGTGCATTAACATCTTTATCAATGCAGGACTTCTGAGCTGTGCTTGAAACACTCTGTATGGCATCCATGCATGATACTCTCTTCTGGTATGTCCCTGCTGGTCACGTCCTCGGTTACGCTTCAGAACTGATGATAACTTCAGACAGGAAAACAATTCTGCTGGTGCAGTCCCAGGTTTTGATACTGTACTGTTACTTGTATTTATTGCAAGAGCCATGGGATTATTTTTACAGGTCCTTCTTTCTTTTCTTTCCTCATTGTTAACCTAAGAAAAAAAGATCCTGTTTTATCTGGGTTAGTTCTCACCTGCAGAATTTCACAGATGATTTGGGTGTTGATTTCATATTTTTTGGCTTGCAAAGGCTGATCTCTCAGGTCCAAAATAAAGTTGGGCAGAAACGTTGCTCTTCAAAAGAGGTTTTGTCTTCAGTTTTGTTTGAATGGAAGAAGAGCTTCCATCTGTCCAAAATAATGTGACTTCCCAAGAAGCAGCAAAATCTACCTTTGAAAAAACTGGACTGTTTTTGCAAGAGAAATGTGAAAGCCAGAGCATTTGATTCTCTGAGCTCTGCAAAGTACATCTCCTGTGGCTCTAGTTCATGTCCCTGGAGAGGGGGTGTACCTCAGCTTTCTGCTTAATTTTTGTCCTGCTGTTCTTAGGTTTGTCAAAAAGCCTTAATATTACCAGAGACCTTTGCATTCAAATAGAAAAACTGAATTCTGCAGCTGTACTGAAATAGTAGCAATTACATGATTTTGGAAGATCTCTAATACTGTACAAATGAATCTGGGTTTGAGGAGCCAACTTAATTCTGTCATGTGCTCTTGTCCAAACTGGCAAGCAGTCCTTGAGCATCAGCAGAGTTACACTGACAGAAGACCCATAGTGAAGCAAAGTGCCTTGTGGACACTCAGCATGGATCGTCCGCAGCAAAAGCAAGCACCGTGCACTCGATTCCTGTACCCCTGAAAGGCACACAGGACTGTGGAGCCGCTGTGCTGCCATTTCATGATCCACTTCTCTGCAGGTCTTGAAGCTTTTTAAAATCAACTGGAGCTTTGCTGTTATTTGCTGGTGGCTTCCTACCACTGATGGCTCCTTCAACTTCAGTAGCAATGTCAGATGCTATTTCACCACGTAGTGAAGTGCTGTGTACAAATGCAGTGTTTGATAGCTGCCAGCAGTACCAATATGATGGTCTGAAGGCAAATGTTTGTGTAAGTTGTTTTGTTTTCACTTGCTTTTAGTTGCTTGGTAGAAGCAGGGACCACCAATGCAGCGTTGCATGGAGAATGCGTGTCTGCACACTCAAACTGTTCAATGGCCTCTGCTAGCTCTGCCCAGTGCTTGTACTTTGCTCTCTCTCCCTCTGTGCTGCTCAGTAGGCATGTCTGTTGTGTGTGTCTGTAATTCAAATAAAGTACTGTATGTAGGGCCAGATCCAGAAGCCCCCGCAGCCAGTTGACTTTGGGCTGGGATGTAGGCTGCTATTACTGCTTTTCCTCCTCCATCTTAAACCCAGCTTGGAGCAAAGCACAGATGTCTATAAAAGGTCACCCATCGCTCTACTTTGGGGTGTCAGTTTTGTGGGGTGTGCATGCCTTGCCAAGGGTGGAACAAGGGGATCACTTTTCATGGGTACCCTCACATCAGGGCTAGGGCTCTGCAGTGATTCCTGGAGCAAAAGCTGTGCCGCACTGTGTGCGGACCTGACTGGCAAAGGCAGAACAAATTAGTTTCTCCCATTTTATAATGTCAGGACTGGGCTGGTCCCATCAACAATGTTCTTCATTTGTTCTTGCACCAAGGTAGCGTTGATTCTAGTTGAGAGTGCAATTTTTTTGTCTTTTGTTTTTTAATAAATAAATTTGGTTTAAAGCTTCACACTGGCGTTTTACAGACCTGTTTTTGTCAGCATAAGCCACTACTGTCCTGAGTTGAGACTCCTGTTTGTTATTGAATCAAAATAATGGGAAATATATTGATCATTTGGAAAGAAATGAGAGGTAACTATATTGGCAGGGGAGAGCTAGATAAAATATGAGGAAAATGATGTTTCTAATAAGGCCTTAAATTCTTCGGTCTAACACTGCAGGTGCTTTCTCTGTAGAGGTAGTTTTAACACATCACTGCTCTCTGTTTCTCAATAATGAAAAATCCAAAAGTTGAGGTTTTTCACTCCATGATATACTATGACAATCTGTATCCTGAAGCCAACGATCCACCAAAGGAAGGCAAACATGGATTATGTGTTTGTAGTTGAAGCAATTTGTGTGTCTGGGAGTTTTCATACACTGATGTTTGGCTGATGGAATGGGCAAGAGCAGCTGTTCCAGGTCTGCCCACTCTGGTCCTCTGTGAAACAACCCTGTGCTTGTGGCACTTCTAGGAACATGTTGGATTTAGTGACCTTTCCCTGATGCTAAGGGTTATTTGGTTACAATGGTACCTCTCTGTCTTGGTCTCTGTTTGGTGGAGAAGAACAGCGGGAAGGGAGACTCACTTGGCACTGTAGGAGAATTTTTTTCATATAACATTGAACATTAAATATTTCAGGCTTCTCCAGACAGTCCCCTTCAAAGCTGTGTTAGTGACTTTGTATTTGATGTCTGAAATTTAAGCAACATGGCAGCTTTCTCTGTGCAAACAGTTCTTTTGTGTTTTAAGAGCTTGTTCTTGAACTGCTTCTAGGTCACCAGGGAAGTAGCAATAAATAAACAAAATTCTGTTCTGACTCTGGGTCCGCCTGAGCATCCAGATTTGGTTTGTTTCTGTCCCCTAGAAGAAGGACAGAAGAGAATAGTGCAGTCACTGGAACTTAGCCTGTAACAATTAGTAAACTGGAACAAATACAAAAGGAATTAAAAATAAACCTTTTTAAAAAATTTAAATATTTTAGTGAATAGCTGACTTAACTATTTCATGTCTTGGATTTTCTTGGGGGGGGGGTGGACAGGGGGAACTTATAATTATTTCCAGTCTCTAGGAGGAAATTTTCTGCAGCATGCTGAATAGGTGTGATGAAAAGGCTTGCTCATTACTGATAAGATCATACCTGGTGTATTGCAAAAGCAACGTGTGTGAGCATTATAATGACTCTTTTCGTACTGAGGGTCCAAACTGAGTGTTGTGGAGTCACTAGTGTACAACTGCATTTCTGCTGTCTGGCAAATGTCACATCGTATCAGTGCCACTCCTTTATTGCAGATTTAATTGCATACAGTTACTTGCAGTGTTTGAGGAGAATCAAGCAGATGAGCCTCCTCAGTTAAGATTTACTATGAAACTTCATGTCAGGAGAAGTCATGCCAGCAGCTTGAGTGCTGCTTAGGCTAAAATTCAGATGCAGATAACTCAAGGTGGGTGTGGATAGCAGCTCAGCTGGACGTCTACATCTGAGGCTGTCTCCAGAGTTGTTAATCAGCCCAAATTGTCTCTGGAAATGGTGGGTAGTCAGTTATTGGGAGCCCAAACCTGTTGTTGAATAAAGGCTGAAATCCGTTGTCCTCCCCTCTTTTAGCAGAGCAATTGCATGTGTCTGGACTTGAAAGTCCAATGGGTTTTGCTGACCCAAATCTGTATTTGGAGAGAAAAAAAAAAAATCATTGTAGTCCTGGTCTAAGTGAGGTGTTGCAGCGGGTTTCCAGGGTGGTTGATGTTCTTAATGAGATCTTGAATATTAGATGCTGTTTTCATTTCTATGTTGATGTAGTGCTCCATTTTCTAGAGGTTAGGTGGTGGGAATGTACCTGGTGGGAGCTTGGGGGAGAGTATGTTGGTGACCAGAGAAAGAGAAATGTGTGGCTGGTCTTAGTGTGTGTGGTCAAGTTGGTGACATTTTTTTGTCTTTGTTTGTTTGTTTTCTTTTTAACGTGGGAACCATTCTGTCTGTTCTACTTGGGAAAAGGTCTAGAAGTTGGTGTGGTTTCTGTTGCAGTGTATGTGAGAAGAAATAACTGAGAGCTTTTTGGGTGGTTTTTGGTTTTGGGTTTTTTTTTTTTCTTTTTAAGAGAGTTTATGGGCAGGAGTCCATTCAGTTTGTTTCAGGTTGCAAGTTAAGCCAAGAGAGAAAGAAAATAAGTCTGGGGAAACCCCTTCTTGTGGTAACAGCTTTGGATCACGTTTTTTTGTGGCCTCTGATCCAGCTCCACTGAAGGTAGATATCATGCAGATGTTAGAGCTTTTGGCCAAGTATTGGTTCTTTCAGAGCTGACAGGTATTTGACATTCATGGCATCCCTTTGTAATTTACCTACAGCAAATAAGAGCTAGAGACAGAAGTAATAACTGCAGTCTCATGCATTGTACAATTTTTGTTTAATGAACTCAAGATGGTGACCAGTTGGATAAAACTGTTTGTACAGTGAACACTCCTGCAAGTGTCCAGATGCGCTTGGGTCTCTGAGGTGCTTTCCTGATAAGGAAATCACATGTGTGATAGAAAACTTTACCTTTTCTAGTCATCCCATTCTGAAACCCAGAAAAATAACATTTTTTGCACTTAACACTACCTTTTGCCACTGATGGCAAGAGTTATTGTTAATGAGAGGTCAGATGCCCCAATCTGTCTGAACTGGCACAGCACAGAAGACTTTTTTTGTGACCGGTCCCTGAGTCTGCATGTAAACATGACAAATTTGATGCAGAATAGAGCACTCGTTAACAAAGATGACTAACTTCTCTATGGGCCACAGAAAAGATGCGTTATCAGTGGGGAAAATATAGCCTTTCGTTGTGCCAAGTGACCTGGTAGAATGGTCCCTCAAGCTTTAGGGCAGAAGCCCTGATGATTTAGCTGATACATACGGTACTGTGGGCCTGGTTCTGTGACTGAGACAATGGAAGTGCGTCTCTGTCCCCATGAGAATTAATTGAACTATCATGGCACAATGTTTTCGTTTGCTCTGGATATGACAGTGGTGAGGGGGAACAGCTGTGCAAAGCATTATCTTCGCCCTCATCCAGACTTGTGGATGTTTCTTGACTTTAGCGCCCAGTCCGGAACTGGTTTCAGAACCGTCCTCATGGTTATGTTGCAGGCCAAGGGCAGTAAGTGGTGGGTTGAGTGTCACCAGGTCAGGCTGTGTGTGCTCATGTCACAGGTGTGGGTGACTGGGTCAGGGTTTTACTGCCCTGTGTGGGACAGGGGCTGCACACGGGCAGCTGCCCTCTTCTCCGTGACTGCCCAATGGCCACCTGCTGTGCCCAAGTGCTTGCTCAGAGAACTGCAAAATAAGGTAAAGGAATTGAGATTTGGGGTTGTTCCCAAGAGCAGCACTCTGAAGCAGTGAAGTAAAAACAAATGTTTCTTTGGGGGCTTTTAATTATGTCTGTGCCTGTAAAGGTGAAAACTCTGCGTGGATCTCTCAGCAGGGAATGAGGAACACAAATTATCTCAGGCAATTGTCTGTGTAAAGATGCAGAGCGAAAGCTTCAGACTGCTGTGCCTAAAATAGATCTCAGCATTTCTCGTTAGGCATTTATTAGAGCTGGTGTTATCTTGGAATTGAACAGCATTTAATAACAGTTAAATAAGACTCCTCAAAAACTCCCAGGGGAAAAGACAAGACAGACTGAGTTCTGGACATTTGTAGAGGAAGGAGTTGCAATAAATGTAAAAAAAAAAAAAAAAAAAAAAAAAAAAAAAACCGTAAGGGAAGCTGCGAGATTTTGAAGCTGATGACAAATTCTTCACTTTCTAAAAAAAAAAAAAAAAAAAAAAAAAGCCAGATGCTTTATGAACTTAATTTTTTTCCTAGGTTTGTCTCAGATCCTTATGACTGTAGCCTGGTCCACACCAGTGCTGTGGCACAGAAACTGGGTAGTGACACGTCTGCAAAAACAGCATCTGTGATGGGCATGTGTGTGTTGGAAAAGATGAGTCTAAAAGGGCCTGATGTGCTTGATAAGAGATTTGCATGTTCCGAATATGCTGAAATAACTTCCATTTAGGCAACTTCAGCTTCTAGGCATCTGCCACCACACGTCGTGACAGCACGCAGGTCCTGCAGTCTGCCAGGTTTTGGAGGGTGGCAGATGCTAGTGGAAAGGGAAATTCAGGATGCACAGTCACCGCCCTTCCTGTTCTTCAGCCATGCCCAAAGTCAGAGTTCTGCCGAGCCAAAGCAGGATCAGACCCTTGGCGCAGCATCTGCTGTGTCCCACGGGGCTGAGCTCAGCTCTGCCAAGTGTTTTCAGTGGTGTTTGCTGGCGCCGCTGTGCAGCGATGATGCTCTCCTCCCCACGTGTGCAGGACCTGGGGAGGTCGTGAGGGTCTGCCAGAGCTTGAGGGCTGTTTTCTCAGCATTATTACAAGTTTTTGCCATGTGAACCTCAGATGTTTTCAAAGACTCCAGCAGAAAGGACTTGGTAAACAGACCATACCTGTCATCTCCCAGTTCACTGATTGCTTGGACCAAAGGTGGTGCTAAATCTGATCTTTGTCTGTAATATTTATATTTTGTTGGACTTCTTAAGTGTTTGACAAAACAGATGCAGTGTCCTTTTTACATGAGAAATTTAGTCCCAACTTGGGACATGGCAAAACTCACTGGACCTTCTGGGTGCAGATTTGTTGCTTGTTAACAATTGAACTTGCAGTGTTCTGGGGGGAGGTGGGTAAAGGGTACTCTATCTTCAAATGCTTGCAGACTGTAAGAATTGACTTGTGATTTTTTTTTTTGTTTATTTGTTGGTATTTTGTTTACATTGCCTCTTATGCCCTAAGGAAAAATAAATTTTTGACCTTTTTAATTGTGATCCAGTTGGTTTTTTGGGGTTTTTTATTCAATTTTTTCAGTACTGTTTTAATTCCACTTGTGTTCATCAAACCACTGAATTGATTGTTCCCAAAATAATTTACGACTTACGTGTATGTGCAGTTGCAACTTTCAGCTCTAGGCTTAAATGGATAAAGGAACTTCTCATGTCCCCTGGCCCTGAGTTGTTATTGTACACTGTATTTTCGTCTTTTCTAGTCCACAAAATGTTACTGACTGCTGACCTCTGCCCTCAAACGTAAAGACCTTTTGTCTGTGTTGAGCAAGGTCTGAAAGTTTACTCTATCAGGATGTTTTTTGGAGAGGGATGTGGCATCAAATCTAAAGAAAGCAAGCAAGCATCCTTTTACATGAGTGGCCCTTTGGTTCTGTGATAAAAGGGTTGCTCTGCAAGTTGGGGTGAGCCCGTAACACCTCTGCATGCAGGCTGCCGAGCAGGCAGGAAACACAGGATATTGAGGGCTGATCCTGCAAGGTTCCTGGGCTCTGCTGTTTCTTTTATCAGTCTTTGAGGGTTGGCGGCCCAAACCAGCTCAACAAGTAGAAGTTCTCTGCTATGTGAAACAGCAGACAGGTAAAACTGAAGAGTTTCTCCTACTGGATCCCCACTTCTTATGCAGGACATCTCTCAGGGATGCAGAAGACAGTGGATTAGGGGATATAGCAGGGGAGTGGGGTGTCACAGAAGATGTAATAAGAGAGGGAACGAGGTTGTTTTCTAGCGCTTCAGTTCCCAGCTCGGCTATAGGAGCCCTCTATGAAGTGTTGTCCACTTCCTCGTTGTTAGCAGTTTGCAAATCTGCAGGGAAAAGGAGTGGTGCCTAGTGCCTGGCTGCTGCCTTGGAAAGCAGGACTGCAGAGGGGTGCTGGCCATCCCCAACTTTTTTCCTGCAGCAGAGAACAACCTTGCATGAATGTGTCCCTCATCTTTGCATGGAACTGTGCCTCACCTGTGCTGTAGCACTTCACAAGCATCCTGTGGAGAAGTAAGTCTTAGCCAAGCCCTGAGATGAGCCAGCTCTCATGGAGGCACAGCATTTGCTAATGGTGCCCAGGAGATGTTTCTGCATGCTGGCAGGTAGGCAGCTGGTGCACAAGGAGTCCTGTTTGGGCACCTCTCTGAAGGCTGCCAGGAATTTGATTTGAGGCAGCACACAATCCTGGGCATTTTAAGGCACAACGTTAATGACAAGCATGCCTGGGAACTGTGCCTCCTCTTCCCCCGGGTGCAGAGTGAGGCAGCCAGCTTAGGGTGGAAAGGGGCTTTCTGGTTTGCTGCGGTCACCATGCACTAATGTACCCATTCGTACATTGTAATCCCCTGCCCATTGCTCCTGCATTACCAGAGCTGGGCTGCACACGAGCTGAATTATGTGTATTTGTAATATTTGTGAAAATTAATAAAATGAACCTTAGGAGAACGGTGC
>NW_010426291.1:97989-101283 GCF_000710305.1 Buceros rhinoceros silvestris | reverse complement strand
GGCGGTGTGGTCAGCAGCGGTGACTGCGGGTTTGGGGTGAGCTCGGTAGTAGCTGAGGAGCCTCCCCGTAATTCCTGACATACCTCTGCTGGAAAGGATTTTACTATTTTCCTGATTTTAAGTACTGAAAAAACCGAGATGACTCCAAAAACATTTAAGCGTTTCTGTGTTTTGAATATTGCCCTCTTGGCCTGATCTTCAACATAGGATTTTGCCTCACCTTGCACGAGGCTTTTGTAGATGTACCCAGCTTGCAGAAACTTTGTAATATAATTGAAAATAAACACTAATTTCCATCCTAAGCCAGTAAGAACAAGTCAATTTCCAAACCGTTTTATGTGCTTTTCCAAAGGTTCATTTTACAAGCGGCACAAGCAGAGTACTAACCCACAGCAGTAACTTTGCACTGAGGGGTCGCTCATACGTACCGGATAACTACAGGAGGCAGAACGCATCCGACATACCTGCCTTGCTGTTTTAAGGACTGTGGTGGATGGTTCATATCTCCTTATTGCACAGAGCATTGATTTGGATTTGAGGATAGTGTAGGTAGCACATACCTGCCTAACTGGGCGGATACGTTTTGTGAGAATTGTTACTAACTTTTGATTCTTTGTCCCATGGCATTTAGTCCTAAGGTGTGCTGTATTGACGGGTTGTAGGAATGGTTGGCGCTGGCGCAGCGGGGAAATTGGGAGCCCTGCAGAGCATTCTGCCAGCCTGCAGTGGGGGAGTCTGGTTTGGCTTGGGTTTTAACCACACGATTTTTTCAGTTATAACAGCTCTTCTCTATCTGCGTATCTGCTAGTGTTGATCATCATTAAACATGACATAAGAGAAAAATGCTTTTGCTCCCAACTGCGTTTCAGTAGATTTGGAACTGTTTGAAGCCATGCTTTAGCCTAGTAGTTGAGGCACTTCAAATGCTGGATCAACGTGTCCCCTGCGAGTGCGAACCTCTGTGATTCAGTTGCTCATTTTCCCTGTCTTAATAGGTTGTATATTGTACTGCCACTACCACCTCAAACATAACCATGTACAATGTTATCCTTCATGTCATTTATGTCAATAGGGAATAGAAGCTGTCAGTTCTCTCTGGCACGGATCTTCAGATGCATTTTGGTGCTTGATGTCATTAAAATCAATGCTGCTGCTGAAAAAGAGTTGTTTGTTTTGAAAGAAAGATGGCTGGCGCATACAAAGCACGTTGCAGAACGGGCAGGCTGTATCCTATGGGTCTGATTTCTCGAATCAAAACAGGGCTACCTTGGGCTGTCTGCATCTGTTCCTTCTCTGTACTGTCTTGCCCCACCAGTGCTATGGAGCGAGTCTGCTGTGTGTATGTCAAGTACTGGACTGCACATATTACAGCCTTCTGTACCCAAAGCAATAGCAGGGATAGTTTACCTAAGTACGCCATGTTCCTTCCCAAGCGGCTGAGTTATCCTTGCAGTGGGAGCAGGACAAGTACCTGGGGTCCGAAGCAGCCATAGGCACTGCAATAAGCCACCGATGTTTGTCACTCAGCCCAAATTAATCACTAGTGTGTAGATGTCAATCTGAATCTGTGGGGCTTGTCTGCCTTCAGTTATATGCCTTACTGGTTTGATGATCTGTGCATAGGACTCACTGGGATAGTTTTAAGAGGAAACCTTTAACATTGTGACTTCAGAGCATATAGTGCACTGTAATACATTTCTACCAATAAAATTCTGTTAGAGTACAGCATTGCCTGGAGGCTCTTGTGGCCCTTTGGGTTGGAGCTTGTCTCATTGTGGTATTCCAGTATCTTAGCTTGATAAAGTGTTGCAGTAATTACAGTTAGACTTAGTGTTACTCAATTTCTTAATACTTGAAAAGGGGAGCTCAATAGCACTTCATTTGCAAGAGTAACAAAGGACAAAAAGAAACGGAGAGGAAGGCAGTGAGGTTAGAAGTGTTACCAGGGAAGAAATGAATCCTGGAAAAATTCAAATTCTTTCAAAATGATAATGTTGGAGATATAAAGGAGTAAAATAAATATGAACAATTGATGAAACAAGGTGAGCAAAGCAAAGTCTTATTTTGGAGTGGCCGTAGAGTGAGGTTAGACCCAGCTGGCAACCCAGCACTACACAGGTGCTCTATCACTCCATTAGGAGAAAACACAACAGCTTATGGGTCTGGACAAAGGACAGAGAGGGCTCACTCACCAGTTATGGTCACGGGCAAAAAACAGCCTCCACTTGGGGATACAAAATCAGTTTAATTTAAACAACAAAACTGCTACCAAATCACCAATTGAATCAGAGTAGGACAGTGAGAAAAACAACTGCATCTTGAATACATCTTTTACTCACCCCTCCCTTCTTCCCAGACCCAGCTTTGCTACCCCCTCCCCACAACGTGGCAGAGGTTGGGCAGAGGATGGGGGTAGTGGTCAGTCCCAGTTTGCTCCATGCTGCTTCTGCTGCTCTTTCTTTAAGGAAAACACTCCTTACAGTCCTCCCCTGTGGCGATGTGGTGTCCCTCCTATGGAGACAGTCCTTCATGAGCTCCTCCAGCTAGTACAGGGGTCTTCCACTAGCAGCACTGCTCCCAGAGAGGAACTGCCCCAGGGTGTATCTCCTTCAGAGTCATGGCTTCCTTCAGGAGTGGCCTCCTGCTCCAGCATGAGCCTTTCCACAGACTCCAAAGAGACCTTTTCTCCACCGGTGATCTCTGAGTACTTTAAGGGCTTAGCCTGTATGTTCACCAAGGGCTGAAGGGAAATGACAGCTCTGGAGTTCCTCCCTGACCCCTTCCTCACTAACCTGGGTGACTACATGGTTGTCACTCCCTCTGTCTTTTATTCGCCTGCTAAACAAAGCAGAGCTCTTGCCAGACAGGTTTCCCCTCTTCAGTAAATTTATCACAGAGGTGCTGATTGGCTTAGCCTTGGCCAGCCATGGGGCCGAGTTGGAGCTGGGGGAGCTTTTCACAAAGCTTCTTACAGGGGCCGCACCAGCAGCCCCATCCCTCACTACTGAAACCCTGCCAAACACAGATACACGGTGGTGAAATCAATGTGCCCACTTCTACACATCCAAATCACTTAACCTAAATTTTGTGAACCTCTGGTTTGGGACAAATAAGAGACAAGATTGCTGAGGGAGTCCTATAGCTGTTCTTTTGACATAAATAGATTTTTAGGAACCAGCATCTGCAATTCACCACATCTTATAGGCTAACCCAAGAATATGTATTAATCATCTAGGCAATCTAAGTGTGTTGACCAAAATTAGTTGTTATTTTTGGTCTACCTAGAGCACAGGG
>NW_010426291.1:91696-97870 GCF_000710305.1 Buceros rhinoceros silvestris | reverse complement strand
GTGTAGCAGGAGGTTTTGTTCCTGCACAGTCTGTGTGTGTACCAGCGGCTCTGTGTGTTTATTAGGGAAGTGAAGGCCAGTGATACAGGCTGCTTTTGGGGAAGGAAGATGGTGAGCATTTTTGATGGTTATTTCTTCCTGACAGGAACTTTCCGACACATAAAACTTCCTTTAGGAAGTTTTTCTCATAGCAGGGGAGCAAAAATACTTGGTGTTCTCTTCATTGCAGGCAGTTATAGCCAATTTTAGTTAACTTGCTTCAGTTGAGAAGTTGAACTCAGACTGTGAGCTCAGCCCCATAGTCTGCAGCAAAATATTATGAGAGCAAATGGATTGATTTGACATGTTTACAGCCTCTTAGAACTTTTCAGATTAAAATTTACTTCTTCACTGAAGAAGTTATGAATCAAATTCATAAAGTTCATTAATTTTAATTATTCCTTCCTGAATATGTAAGGTTCTCATTTATTTTCAGATTGTATTTTTCTAGAATTTTCAAGTAATACTCAAATAATTTTCAGGAATGTATCCAGACTGCTGTCAAGAGATGTTTCCAGTGAATCTGTATGATCTCAGACTTATATTTTATTTGTTTTCTCTTGGAATTTCAGAAGGATGATTCCCAGAGACTTCTGGAAAGCTTCAACTCTGACATAAAAGAGCACACACTCACAAAAAGTAAAGCAGAACCCTATACATCAAAAGAGGAAACGGTGCTGGAGGTAAAGCTCTACTCTTGTTGGTGGATGTTCATTTTGCTGCATGTAGCAATGAGCACATTCAAGGCCTAGTCTAATGTGTCTTTATTGGGTTTGGTATTCAGCACTTGAAAAGTGTTAAAAAAAAACATAAGAAGGACAGTGGGAGTTGAAGGCTGCTTATGAATGCAGCCATTTTGGGCACTCATTCCCTTTAGGAATTCCATTTCTCTTGGGGGACCTTTCTGGACATTTTAATGAAGATTCTGGTTTCTTTTTGGACGGGCTTTTTTGCTTTTGACTCTACATTGTCCTTAATTTCAAAAGGCTGATGGGAAAAGTTAACACTCTTGACATAAGAAAAAGTTCTTGAGTACTGAAATCAGTGCTAATAGTATATTCTTTCTTGGGGAAAGAGATTTATTAGGGAATTTTTGGCAGTAACAAAGTTCCTTCATCAGGTCAATCTGGAACAAACAGCTTTTTTTTCCTAGAGCCTCCTTAGAGGCTCCAGCTCTCAGCTGCACTGAGTAGATCCGTGGAGGGAGAAATGAAAAATGAAGTAAAATGAATACATTTGCAAACAGCAGCACCTTCAATGGCTTTCTCACAGAGCAAGTTCTCCCATCAAGTACCAGCTGAAGACACAGTGCAGAGTTCAAATGACCACAAGCATACCTCTGTGGTGAGCTGCAGTTAAAGGATAGTTAGAGAAACGATTTGGAAAGAAAAGTAGAAGAAGGTGTAAACTTAATCCTCTATCAAAACCTCAAATACCTGGTTGGGTTTTTTTTGGTTGTTTTTTTTTTTTGTGATGATCTCAAAATAACCTGAGAACTAGTCCTACCATATAGTTGTTAGATCACTGCCTTTCACCCAAAGGTGATTTGACTGCACTTGGTGAAGCTAAAGGTTGTGAGTTAAACTGCACATTTAAAAGAAATGTGCAGTTCGGCTAACTCATTCAGTCTATTACACATAAATTAAATACATGCAGAAAGTGTCGGTTAAAGCCAGCCAGTTTGGTGCTTAGCCTGTAACGAGAACTGGTTTCGAGAAAAAGAAAAGGTAGATGTTATTGTAAACTTTTTACTGTTGTTTTAGATCCTGAGAGTAATTAATCTTCATCTCAGTTTTATGATCAGGAATGGTGACAAACCATGGTCATTTTGCTTGAGTTAAAATACAGCATAACAAGTACGCATGGATTAGATTCTCTTTCCTGTGGGAGAATTTATGCAATGATACAACTTTATGCATATTACCAGTCCTTTTGAAATGGGAGCAAGGTCTTTTAGAGGTGATTTGTAGCAACTATATCAGTTTCCCAAAAACCTCAGCTCATTTATAACACATTAACAGATTAAGAAGTAACCTTGTTATTTGAAGGGGCTTTCTCCTTATTTGTGTAAGGACTGAAGTTCGGTGGGGTTTTATTTTTCTATTATTTTGTTCTGATTCCCAGAGGCTTTTGCTATCACTAGCATCAAATTGGCAGTTCATGAAGAAGCACAGATGGAAAATGCTTTTAGTTAGGTTAGAGCACTTCAGAAGAACAGGTATTTTCATTCTGAGACTTTCCACATTGCAATAATACCATAATTACTCTATTAATAATAACTCTGTATTACGTTAGTTCTAACACATCGCGATATGGCTTTATGGCTTTGGACTAGAACTGCTCGCTCTCCAGCCCTTGCAGGGTGATAGCTCTGTCAGTTTCTGTCTCTGAATATGTACTGCAGCAGTGGGACTGCTCAGTATGAGCAAGTGTTTTGTGTGCTGACCCTGTGCTTTTAACTTTATCAATAAATCAAAATATTTTGCTTATTTCCAAAAGGAAATAAACAAAATAGAGATGAAAAGGTGCAATGATGAAAGAGTCTAATGAGTGACGTAGTTTGCTCTTCTCTTCCCATTTCTATTTTTAGAATCTGTTAGTGTTTGATATTTCGTAGAAAAATTATAAAGAGAAAATTGTGTTTTGACAAATCAGGTTTTTTAATTTCATAAGAAAAACCCCCAAAAGTTAGAATAGGAAATCTCCTAAAGCCTGGATTTGAACATTCTATCTATTGCATATAGTAAACCTTTATTAAGCCATACGTAACCTCACAAAAAAAAGCTAAGTATCCCATTGTTCCAGTGCCTAAAGCAGTAGCTAGGAAAGAGGAGGAGCAGAAAGTCAAATTATATCACAGAGCAGATTGTGTGAAAAAAATGCATTATCTATAAAAAGTTCTTTGGAGGAACATTGGTATTTTCTCTAGATTATAGGTAAGGGTTGTACCATAAAAGTTCTTACTGGAAAAAAGTATGTCTACTTTTGTTTAATCTATTGTGTTGGTTTTTTTTAAAATTGAAAGATTGAATTTATAGCCATGAGGATATCTGTGGAGTTTATCCTTTAGTATTTTCTATTATTAAAATAAATTCAGTCTCTCCTGAACTTTTTAGTTGCTGCTAAAGAGTGGGAGGGAGGAACAAAATGAAAATAACTTCTGAATACCACATTTTCCCTTGCAGGAGTAAAAACATTTTGTAGCAGTGGTAATGACAGAGTTCCCTTTTCTGGAATGAGTCTTATGAGAGTATTTCTTGTAGCAAGGCAGAAACAGTCAATAAGTAGTTATCAACAGCAATTTCTAAGTTGTGTAACCACAAGGGTCATGTGATACTTATATGTGAACAACCACTGGATCTACTGCTGTTTCCAAATGATTTTCTGTTCTTTTCCATACAGGAAAGTGAGCCTCCTCTGAACAGTGACATCACGGCATTTGCATTAAAGGCAAAAGTGATCTATCCCATCAATCAGAAATTTAGGGTAAGGTTTTAGATTCTACTTGTGGAAATTAATGACAATCATTCTGTGTCAAGTTGCAGAGTCAAGTGATGGAAGCAAACATACTGCCAATCTGCTTTATAGGGATCTTTTTTTATAGTACATTGACTCAGGGCTTATTCTCAAAGACATCAGTTACATTCAGCTCCCCCTGAAACCTGCAGTGCTTTACATTACGTCCAGTCAATTTTCACTGTAGTCAAGAGACCTTTTCTTCCCATTAACGTTAATGGAAGTCGGATCTGTCCAAGGAGCCATAAGAAAAACCCCACAAGGATCTGCCCTTCGGTGAGAAAACATGCACCAAGCAGATAACCACAACAGAAGAATGCTTTTCCGGTCACTGCAAAAACCTGTCAGTATGATGAGTCTGAATTTATGTGGAAACATTTTTGCTGTGTGTGTTGTTTAATTTTCACTTGAAAGCAAACACTGCAAAGTGAGGATATATTTATCTCCTTATTGTGTTGTATTAATTGACCTTGTGAATCGTCTTTGGTTGTGTAGCCTTTGGCAGATGGCTCATCCAATCCATCTTTGCACGAGAATTCAAAGCAGGCGGTTCTGCCTAATCAGGTCATGGAGACATCAACATCAGGCAGCCTGGGATCCCTGAGCCAGGGAGACAAAGAGGACTGCAGTTCCTCCACAACAATACATTCCACAACAAGTGATGACAGATTTCAGGCTAGAGCCTTCCACAAGGTGACCAGCTTCCCTGAAGTGCTAACATGTGAGAGGTAAGAGCAGTAAACCTCACCTTGTGTTTGGTCATTTCCTAGCATGCCCCAGTAGTTTTCAGGACAGTCGCTAAAGGTCTAGTGTAAACCAAAGACTGGGATTGAAGCATACATCCACCACATCAGGACAGGATTATCTGCTTATAACCCTAAAAAAGTGGGGAGATTGAAGTGCCATCATGCTGCATACAGAAAGTCAGTTTGTTCTTTATGAAATTCTGGTAATCAGAACTTGGGCAAAAGCTGTCTCGTAAAAGGTCTATATCACTGTTAGGATGTCCCTTTGGCTCGTATGCTCAGTTCACACATGCAATGGCATGCTCAGTTAGAGATGGAGACCGTGCTGTACTACATGCCTTGAGGACAGCATGTGGCGGAGGTCTGTTCTCTCCGTTTTAATGGGAAAACAGTTCCATCCTCAGACATGCCACTGATGAGCAGGTAGAGCTAATTGAAATGGACTGTCAGCTCTGATGTTCTTTCAGCTGCACCAAGGAAAGGTACACCTAGATGAACACTTAAGTGTTTGTATTCTCATTAGCAAGAAGGTCATGTTTGTGTCACTGTGGGGACTGGGGAGGGTACTAGTGGCGAAGAATATTTTCAAAATGTCCAGTCTTATTACAGCTGTTTAAAAAGCCTTAGCTGTCTAAAAAGCTGTTTATTAAAGCCTTGTTTTCCCTTTGTTGTAGCTGCTCATGCCTATATTTACCTTGCCTTTTTCTAAAGAAAAAGGCAACTTGAGCTTTGTTAAAGGCACTAGTTTGTTTTGCTTACTTTCATGTAGAGATATTTTATCTGAAAGAGGAAGCAATGTGGAAATTAAGTGATTTGACTGCCATTTTGAAGCAATACTTTCAGGAGAATTTAGTGGTTAAGTGAAACTATTATACGGTCTTGCCCTTTTGTGTAACCTTCATTTAGATTGATATTAACATTTTTTTTAATCTTTGTTTTAGTTTTGATGTTAAGCTCTGCCTTTGCAGTCTTATTTTAAAAGATCTCATGGTTCTTGATACTGCACTCAGGAAAGAAAAACACGTGGTAGGTACTCGTGTCTCATAGCTATTTGTTTTGAACATCTTAGTTGAATATCAGCTTAGAAAACAACATAAGCTACTTGGGAAGTAGTGTAGCAGAATTGTATTTCTACAATATTAATTTTTTTCCTGTTCTGCATATATATGATCTTCATAAATGAATAAAATATAATGAAATATATTAGCCTGTGAAATATAGAGGGTCAGACAGGATAATACAAAAACTTGGTTTTAAACTTTACTCCAGAGAATATACAGCACTTGAGGTTCATAAAAAGAGGAAAAAAATATTTAATAGATGAGTTTATGTCTTAAAGACAATGCTTGTGCATTGCAACTCCAAGGACTCCAAACTCTGAACAAAATAGAAAATTCAATTCAGCTGAATCCGTACCATTGTGATGAATACAATAGTCATGATTTTGCAGGACAGGACAAACACAGAGGAGGAAGCCTGAAGATAAACCTGGAAAGCATCTTCTCTTCTGATGGGTTATTCCTGTCTAAATAGATGAGAAAGGGGTCTTGAGATCAGATTCCAGAAGGAGTTTAGCTTGATTAGGGAGAGTTGAACTTGATCTCAAAGTTAATCATCAACTTGTAAAGGAAGGTAAGGTAACAACATGGTGATGTAATTGCAGAAACAGCAAGACAGCGAGCATTTAACACGCTTAGTGGCCCACCAGAAATTACCACAAAACGCAGATGTCTGTGACCTTTAGCTGAAGCTTTGAATAGCTTTATATTTTTGCTGCCAGAGGAAAAGGGCAAAAAAAATTCAATCTAGAGAATAATTTCTTCCTTTTCCACTCTGCTTTCTCTGATTTCAGTCAGTCTTTCTTAGTATCAGG
>NW_010426291.1:79479-91203 GCF_000710305.1 Buceros rhinoceros silvestris | reverse complement strand
CCTGCTGAGCTCTAATTATATCATATTTTCCAGATTTTGCCTAGCTGAAATGCTCTTTTTGATAACTGGGTTTATACGTAAATATTATTATATTTATGCTTTTATATGTTTAAAATGGGCAACCACTTCATCTTCTGCTTTCAGGTACATGAGTAACAGGCTGTTAAATTTGACATTATTATCTTAACGTTGGAAAATGCTGCAGCAATTAGTAATGAAGTGAATTGTATTTACGCTGACTCTCTAATTGAGGCAGGAGAAGACAAGGTTAAGCAAAATTCATCCCAGTGTTTAACAACATCTTTAAAAATCTTCTAAAAAAAATAGGTGTTTTTTTTGTAAGAGAAGGTAGCTAGAACTTGAGATGGTTACTTTTGGGTTGTATATAAATACTTAATTTATACTTCATTTGGCTGACCACAGTTGAAATCATGGTAACAAATGTATTTCTATCTTTCAGTTTAGAGGTTCATTAAAATTTAGAAAAATAGGCTTTATATTTTTAAGTGAACTGCGTTTTCTCCAGTAAAGGACAGTTTGAAATGTGTCAGTCTCATTACAAGGAGATAGGAAATTATGCACTTGTGCTTGTTAGAATGTAACACCGTCTTCCAGTATCTTACTGAAGCCAAAGCCAAAGAAATTTTCACAGTGGAAGTACTGGAGAGCTGCTAATGATATTTTGATTATTCTGCTTATGATTCGTTATGGTCTCACTGATAGATTTAGATCAACAGAAATTATCACAAAGATGTCCTTATAATGTTGAACAGGCACTTACCCTGGGTTTTGTTTCCTTTGTTTTAAATAGACGTGTGTTCAGGTTCTCAAAATATTCTTCACAGACTTTTATCAGAAAAAGAAGATTACTGATGATTTGTTCAAGAAGATCCTTTTAATTCAGGAAAATGTAAGTATTTTTGTTGATTAACATTTAAGACCACAAAAAATAAGAGTTAATCCCACCAACTGGTGTAAGCTCCCACAGCAGTCTATCTCACCTGCTCCTTTTAAACAGCGTGTCATTTGTAATCTGTTGCAGAATAAATGCAAAGAAACTCTTTTGTTAGTTGATTATCTCCATTACCTTGTATTCATTTCCTCTTTGTTAATGTTTGAGGTGATCAGGACAGTGATGTGTGTAATCTGTTAAAGTTAAAAGTATTTTGTAGTTGAATCCATTCACGCGGATAGAACACAGTGAACCTTATTCACTCAGGTTTAGTAATTTCTAATTATCAAGTCTTTGGTCCCACGTATCATTACTGATAATAAAGTAGCAGGACCTAAAGTACCGGAAGGAAGCTCAAGGCTTTCATGAAGGGAAAATATACGTATTTTCCTCATTGTCCTTTTTTCTTCCACATATGTGTGTTGAAATCCATATGCCACTTCTGAACTGGAAGACACAATGACAGTCAATATGCTTTTCGAGTTTAGTTACAGTAATATTTTTAACATTATTAGCAGGGAAAAAAGCTTTACAAAACTAAACAAAGTAGGAGACCTACTGGTTCCACTTTTCATTTTCCAGATTAGAGTCATAGAAAAGTCTCAGTTGAGAGGTACATCTGGGGATTGTCTGGTCCAACCTTCTGTAGGAAGCTGGGTCTTAAGTAAGGTTACCCAGTGCCCTGCCAAATCCAAGTCTTGACATTTGCACTGAAGGACACTTCACAAATTCTCTGAGCAGCCTAGACCAATATTTAATTTTCTCACAGTAATGATTATTTTTTTCTTACATACATAGGGAGTTTCACATACAAACATTAGTCTATCAGCTAGACAGCTCTAGTTATTGAGTTTTATTTTGTTTGTACAGTCTCACAATCTGTGAATTTAATACCATAATGCATTTTGCCTTAAAACCACTCTTCAGCCTTAAATCTTCAGATGTAGTATTGAAGCTGATTGTATTTACTAAATGAAATGTGAGATTTGGTGTGCGAATCCCTTTTTCTGATGGACTTCTGGCAATGACTTCAAATTATAAACACAGAGGAAATACAGATTAGGCACGTTTCTCAGTATAGGCTAACCCTCAGTGAGCCTTACAGCATCAGTGTCTTCATGCACCTAACTGAGCTTCTGCAAGACAAAGACTAAATCTTGTTTATTAGATGCAATAACTGCTGGAGTGCTCCAGTTGTGTCCCGTATTATGGAGACAAAGGTCTTGGAGTTGGGATATCGCATAAGAGACGGGACAGTTTAGGAATACCATGTAAAAGAGATGTTGGCAATAAGCAGAAGCATTTACAATAATACTGCATTGGCAAGATGGAGGATTATGTGATTTATTGCAGACAGCATTTTCTTCTTTTAGTTCTACATTGTAAGAAAAATTGATAGGATTTTGATGAAATTGTTTGTGAAGCTTGTCAAAATCCAGTTACATTTCCTTAAGGCATGAGGGTATCAAGTTAATGCATTGACACCCGAAACTGGGTGGTATTAAAAGTAAATGCTTGTTAATAAGGCATGTTTCAGCATCAACCTACTAAGTAATGGCAGAAAACTAGTATTTGTTGATATCGTTAACTTTCAGAAAAAATCATCCTGGTTTCAAAGGATTGAAAAACTTTAAAAACCCATATAATCATGTAGCCTGTAATTTGTCCTTTATGAGCATTACAGGTTTGTTCATCTGTGTGTGCCAGCACTCTGCAGGAAACACTCTGGGATTGTCCCATCTGGATACTTAACTGTGCTTTTAAACACAGTATGTACACTCAGAGCTGCCACAGGGCACGTGCATTAAAAATCCATATATTTGTGGATAGATTAAAAGGATTATTAGTATAAAAGCTTATGGAGCAGTGTTTACTAAAACTTGAATCTGGTGGAAACCGGCAGCAGTCTTGATTGTACTCACATGTGAGTGGAAATACATGTATTTGTATGAAGCGTAATTTGGAGCTGCCATATACCTTGAGTTTTCTTTGCTTGCTGCAGAAAGTACATTACCCAGAGACAGAACTTTCTAAATGCTTTTGTTCAGCTTCCTTATCCGTAAGGCAGAACTGACATACAAATTCACTCCCGAATTTAGAAGTTACGTCTGATTTTCTGTATAACATATAACTTGCTTTTTTTCCCAGGATTTTGAAGAATTACAGAAACATCTTGACTCTCGACTCCAGAATACTGAGATGTCAGGAGCCCATAATTCAGAGTACCAGACTCTCGACGACTTAGAAAGGAAAGAAAGAGAATATTCTGAGCACGTAATAGATAATGTAACTTTCTCATTTTTTCTAAAATTTTATTTTAATGTTACTCTTTTGATGGGGAATGCTTTTTTTATTTTTTTTAACTGTTCTCTTGACTAGTCCACACTTAGTAGTTTAGATGTTTATGAGTCCTGAAAAGATTTTTACATTGCTCCAGCGAGGTATTTCCAACTCTCTTTGGGAGACAGTGTTTTTCATACAAACACTGTTTTATCACACTGGGCTTAGAGCTGAGAAATGTTTATTGCTTGTCAGATGGTAAGATTTATTTCAAGCCTACATACAGCCTGACTTTTAGGAATTTTATCCTTGCTCCTCCATAACTGGAGTGATAAGAAACTATAAAACTTCTTCAGCTGAAATGAGTACTGAGAAAATAATGACGGTACAATCTTTTAGTATGATTTGCACATTTACTTTAGAAAAACGTTTTTCTTTAGCAGCTTTTCACATTAGAACACATTTACATGTTTTTTGATGTAAAATATAGTTTGATAGCAGTCACTTGATTCTCAAAGTAAATTTTTTTTTCTCTTCAGTAGTGTCACTGTGTCTGAATATCTTGCAGGCTAGAAAGCTGGAGGTTAAGAATATTCTGTATATTTTTTTCCAGTAAACTGAGAAATGTGGAAGATAATTGTCTTTCTCAGTCCTGTTTTTTTACGCAAATTCACTGATGGTGAAAATGAGACTGACTAGTCGGTCTGATGGCTCTGTGAGCTGCCTACACTGATTGACTGTGGCGCTTCAGCCCGGAACTAAACAGCCCATCATCTCAGCCTTTGGCCTTTTTCATAGAGGAGTTAACATTTTTTAATGTCCGGTGGTTAAGTGCTTCACTGGGAGTTTTCTCAGCTTTTTCTTGATTGTCTGTGCCTCTTACTTTATAGTGGAAGTCCTGGTAACAGTGGTACATCTGTGTCAAGTTTTGTTTGCAATTTGACTTAGTTCTGTGAAAAAACGATTGTTTAGAGTTCTCCAGGGTTAGTCACGTAAAAAAACCCACTGGCAGCCTCACTGAGCAACATGAAGCAGTTACTCACCAGCAGCAGTCATCTTTTAGTGGGTCTGTCACTCTTATGCCAGGATTTACTTTTCATCTATATCAAAAATTATTTCCCTGTATGCAGATTCATATAGATCGGGACCTTAAATTAATCCACCCTTCCCTCAGTAATATAAAGGGGTTTTTTGCCATACTTAGGTGCTATAGTTGCAGGTTTTTTTCAAAACTCACAGGTATTTAATATAAATCTTGTTGATGGATACATTTGCTTGTCTTTATGTGTACTAGTAATCCCACTGAAGACCAAAGAATATTCACAGTTGTTCACACTCGTAAGTGTTTGTGGGATCAGAGCCTAGAGATTACCCATACAATAATCAGAATGGGCACATAGACCGTGATGATGCTGCATAAAGTACTTAATTCCAGCTCAGTCAGTCAAGTGCTTATGTAATATGTGACTATGAAACACATTCATGAAAAACACTGACAATTTTCAGTTTTCCTTTTTTTAGCAAAAATATTGTTTGACTGGAATGCCTTCTCCTAAAGCTAAATAAACTTCCCAGAAAAAAAAAAACCCAACTACAGTTTGTTATTTTTTTAGTTTTCCTATTAATACTAACAACATAATAGGCTTTTATAAATGCGGTATGTGGGGAACTAACTACAAATTCTTAGCGAGTTGTACAGAATGACTGCATTTAAAAAGGTCAGGATTGACTTACCTGTTACATTCCAGCAACGTGTATCATCATAGTAAATAGACTCCTTTGCTTTGCAAAATGTTCACTGTAACTCATGTTGAAAGGTGTCTGTAGTCTCAGTGACTTGTGTCTCAGTAGAATCATATGCCTCTCACTGTAATGAAACAGTAGATGATTAATGAGGAAAAATGGGAGGGGGGGGTTATTCATATTCTACAGATGGAAGCTTTCTGGAAGCAGACTGACAAAGCTCAGCAGGCTTTTTTGGACCAATCAAAATGCTCAAGTGCCAAAGCAACAAAGATAATGATGGATCTGACCGAGAAAATGGTTGCAGTAGAAAGCTTATTAAGTGAAACTCAAGATTTGCAGGCAATGGTAAAGTACAAAAACAAGTTAAAGTTGAGAAAGATTTAGTCAATCTGAGCACAAAGAATGATGCAAGTGTACATAGTCTGCCAGTCCTGCCTCAGGAATGATGTAGACTGCTTACTTAGTTGATTCTTTCATCTTTGTTGCAAAGAGCTCAACTTCCATTGTGGTTTATGAAGACTTTTGGGAGGGTGAGCTCTCTCTCTGCTTGAGATCTAATTCTCAAAATACCTTTTAGACAGTCATGTTAGGAAAAAAAGTGATACTAATGCAGCCAGTGAGCCAGGAGCAAGACCACTAGATCTAACTATGAAGGAGAATTATTAGCCTGGGTATTATAACATTCTTTTTCTTTCAAAGTATTTATTCCACTTTGACTAAGAAATCCTAATATAAATTTCAGGGTGATTCTATGTGTCCAGTGTCTTTAATTAGAATTGAAAACTCTAACATCTCTTAGCAATATTGTCTTAAGAGGGGAAAAATGTGTTTATAAATGCATCAGCATTGTGCTTTATGTTGCATAAAATCTAACATTCTGTATTTGCTTTGCACAGGACACACTGAAATAATTACTTGGAATTTATAGATTAGCAGTGCAATCCAAATCTGATACGCTGTATTTTTTACTAATTGGGAGAATAAATGGATAGGTAGCTTTATTTGACTTACTAATAAACTGATACAGTAATTATTAGCTTGTTAGTTTTGCATTAGAGCAGCTAAATAAACTGAGCTGGCCAGGTATGAATATAGTCTTTGCAACTGATCACAGTACAGTAAGTTTCTTCAGATGGACAGTCTTCAAATGAGGTGTTTGGATACAAATACAGAAACTATTCCTTTTTGAAGTCACTACTGTGATGTTTGCATCTCACTGCAAAATTCATTGTGTGTCTCCATTACCTATAGTACCTGTCACACTCTTTCTAACCTTGCTGCATGGTCTAAAGCAGTTGCAGTTTCACCCAGGAAATCTTGCCTCCTACTGTAATCCTGGGCTTCCTCTCTAATAGTGCAACAAAAACTGCTAGGCCATAGGCAGTTATACTTATTTTTTTAATATATTTACTGAACTCCAGCTTACCTCATACTTGAAAGAATTCCAGCTGTATGAAAATCAGATGCATATCCTCAGTTCAAAATGAAGGCCCATATGTTCAGGTCCATCTTCCCCCCTTGAGTATTTAAGTTTGTTTTGCAAGCTTCTTGTTCTCTCTTCTTGCCTTAATGTCTTCTTGACAGCTACACGTAATGAAAAAAACCTGGTAGTTTTAGATTAGCTCTTGCAACTGAATGTGCAGTAAACCCATGGCTATCCTACACTGGTCAGGATTTTCAGAAGTGTTTAAATACGTGAAGATTGGTATTCCCATGGTCTTGAGAAGCCTCCTTGGTTTTCTCATAGTCTGGGAATGAATAAATGAATGAAAGGAAAAGCACAACCAAAGACCCAATCTTGGTTTCTAAACAGGGCTTTTTTATGTCTGTTTTAGGACATTCAGGAAAGATTATTCAGCTGGGAGCTTATGGTAAAAATGATCGATTCAATGAAATCCTACATTCCAGAGGAGTGCAAGTGTAAATTAAATATTGTATCAAATATTCTGGACCATTTAACTGTAAAGAATAATCTCTCAGTCCGACAAAAGGAAGAACTTTTAACGGATCTGCACAAAGCCTTCTGGGAAGAGCTGGCACATTTCAGTAATGGTGCGTACTTAGACCGGAGCTCATGACTTAACAAATACGGGTATGAGTTTTCATTATTGTATTAAATAGAAAAAAATTATGGCTTCAGCCCTGTATCCCTCTGTTTTACAAAGGTCTTGAACTGGCCAAGCAAACTATTATTGTGGAGGGCAGTTGTTTAAGGATGGTAACTTGGCTTTAAGCCTTTTAGGTCTTATTCCAGGCATTAGTATGAACTTTACAGTTCACATAATCTATACCTGGTTTCATTAATTTGAAGATTGAAGAAGAGTCACATTGATTACAAGTATTGGTGAGATTTCTCCATTTACTGTTCATGTACTTGACATTGTTGGTGCTACTGCTTGTATTAGGGACAGTAATAGCCGTATGTGTGCAGAATACAGTCTTATGATCATCTGCTAACATGTGGAGCCAGAAGATATTCAAAACATAGTTGCGCTGTCACTCTTTTGAAAAGGTAATTTTAAGGCTTATGATCTTCAGATAAACCCTTCTTTTATTGTACCAGAATAAAATACTTTTAAAATAAAGTCTTCCTTTTACACCCCTTTGTATTACCTATCTGTAAAGTACATAGTTATAACAAAGTTTAAGCTGACTAACCCACTGATTTAAGGTTCTTCCTGTGTCACTTTGCACATTACCTAATACCCAACGTGTTGAGAAACATACTCTCGACTTCTCTGATAGGTGCCGTATCAAGGGGTCAGTGCTTCTCATCAGCATTCGTGGAAAATTATAGTACGTGTTCAGCCAAAACAAAACAGTGAGAAGTGTTTTACTCTAACACATTTTCCAGGACTATTTCTGCTACTTGTGGGCGTATCTAAAGAAAATGGTCCTAGCAAAATGGCACTAGGGTTAGAGTTCAGTGAACTGAATAGTCAGAATGAATGAGGTCTTGTTGCAGTATATCCTTGCTGCAGCACTGCCTAGTCACTTTCAGGCTTCATGTGGGGAAATGGTGCCATATCTCATGGTCAGCAATTCACAGAATAATGGAATGGTTGAAGTTGGAAGGAACCTCTGGAGATCATATGGTCCACCCCCATGCTCAAGCAGGGTCACCTACAGGCTGTTGCCCTGTAGCATGTCCAGATGGTTTTGGAGTATCTCCAAGGCTGGAGACTCCACAATCTCTACCTGGGCAACCTCTGCTAGTGCTCAGTCACCCTCACAGTAGGTAAGTGTTTCTTGATATTCAGAGGGAACCTTCCATACTTCAGTTTGTGCCTCTGTTCCTGTCATTGGGCACCACAAAAAAAGCCCATCTCTGTCATCTCAGTAATCTCCCTCCAGGTATTTATATACATTGATAAGATTCCCCTGAGCCTTGTCTTGTCCCGGCTGAACAGCCCTAGCTCTGTCAGCATTTCCTTACAGGGAGAGATGTTCTAGTCCATCATTCCAGTTCCATTTTCATGGCCTTTCTCTGGACTCTCTCCAGTATCTCCATGTCTCTTATATTGGGGGTCTCAGAACTGGACATAGTACTCTGGATGTGGCCTCACCAGTGCTGACTAGAGAGGAAGAATTGCTTCGCTCCACCTGCTGGTAATAATTTTTCTAATGCAGTCCAGATACAATTCTTTTCAACAAAGGCATGTTGCTGGCTCATGTTCAGCCTGGTGTTCACCAGGACCCCCAGATCATTTCCTGCTAAGCTGCTTTCCACTATCTTGTTCATCCAGCCTATACTTCCTCCTCTTCTCTATGAGGATCTGACAAGCAACTGTGTCAAAAACCTTGCTGAAGTCAAGGTAGACAATATCCACTGCTCTCCCCTCATCCTCTGAGCCAGTGATTTCATTGTAGAAGGCAATCAGAATCCCATGCTGCATACTTGCTCCACTTTAAAAATGTCAATTAACCATGTGAGCAGTCTGCTGATGCTCCTGAATTCACATATATTGTGATGCAGATTATTTAATGGATGTTTGCATGCCTGGTTCATAGTTTTGCATAGGTTCAGCCACTAACATTCCTTAAGCATTATCACAGGTCTGCGTGGGGTTTTTTCCCCCCATTTTGTCAAGTTTCTCTTGTTCCAAAGCAAAAATACCTTTGTCAAGGCCTCGATTTTATGCAAAGTAGGTGTTTATAGTTATATTTAGTACAGCCTGTGCAGAAGGTCATTATTAACCTCCGGGTTTTAGATAGAAATGCAATGTGCTTAAAAAAAAAAAGAATCTGGAGTGCAGCATTTTCACATGAGAGTCTATGTTGACGTTGCTTATGAGCTTCTAAATACTTGAGTTAAACTGTACCTAAAATTCACAACCAGAACACAAAGCCAACAAGACACTGCTCCTAGGAAACAAATAAGGAAGTAGTAAAGAATCAAGTAGTGTTTAAAAATAACAGTTGCTACATTTGTTCAGATGACACTTTTATGACAGGCTTTCCTGTACTTCCAGTGTACTTTCAAGTCTTTTGTCAGAGCATCAGCGGCCTGTGGATAAGCACAATAAATTAGCGTGGAGAATAATTAACATGCTCAGTGCTACAGTACTGTACTCCTTCATTTCTCCACAAAATACTTTCTGGTAATTAAAGCAGCTTGATGTGGTTGCAGAACAGGAGCCACAGCTGACTATTATTTTGCATTTAGCTTTGCTTTTTGCCCTTTAGCTGCCTGTGTCAGGAGTGAAGTAGTGATCTGGAGGAGGGTGTGTGGGGAAAATAAAGTTCTTAGGTGAACAGGCAATGAGACTTGAAGTAGTGGCAGATCATCGAAAGCACCGATTCCATTCTGCAGCACAGGGGCCGGATATTGTAATTTATAATTCACTTAGAGCCACAGTGGGGATGAAGTAGGGAAGAGCTCATTTCCAAATATTTCCCAGTATTAGCACAAAATCAGGGGGACCTTGACAACTTTTGCTCCAGGTTCCTGGATGAGTCGCTTTGGAAGCCTGGTATGGCTGAATGCCAGTTCAAGCTAATCTGAGCTAGCACTGCTCTAGACCTTCCCCCCCCACCATATGTTACTGCCTCTGTCCTCGCAGCAACATTTGCATATCTGCAATTAAGTAATGGGGCCACTTCTGGACTTTCCTGAGGCAGGAGGGGAAGGTTTGGGGTACTGCAGATGGGAATCTGTTTCCTGAACTAAGACACTGCCTTTGCATAAACAGCAGCACCAGTGAAAGGGAGGGTGCAGGATGGTAGTGATCCAAAACCCTGACAGGTTTAAGTGCCATGCAACAACCTGAGAGTTCACATTTAAAAAGACTATCAGGGTAAGAATCAAATTTGAAATCCTGCATGGTAATTACTTGCCTATTTCACTCACTAACAGATTTCTGTGAGCTTGTGTTGTGTGACAGTAGCAGATGCTATTTTCTCCCTGTGGAATTGTGGTATCTAATCATTGGTGCTTTATGTTCCAGAATGCATCCAGGAAAGTAAAAACTTGATCTTGAAACGACTGGAGTGTCGTGCAAAGAAGAGAGAAGAGTTCAAAGACAAAGAGAAAGCTGAACAAAGGAGTCTCCTCAGTAAAACTTGTCATAACAACAATGTTCATGATTTTCTTAAGGTAAAAACTTATTTTCACTGTGCCATTAGTTCTTAATGCCAAATATATTTCAGATTTCTCCCAGTTCCATAAAATTGGGATTTTTGAATTGTCCTGAAAATCATGTGCAGTAGCACAGACCCCCTATTGCCTAGGCTTGTCTAGAGACTTTTTCTCCAGCGTTGCTCTTGGTGCATTGGAACAAAATGCCAAAGGGTTTTAAGGCTCGATTGCATGTTTTGTAGAAAACATCTTTTACTTAGATACTGTATGTTTGGTTCAATATAGGAAATCTCTGCCTGCATGACAGAAGAAGACAGGCTGTGCTGTGCTGATCTAATTGTTTTTTTGTGAATGAGGTTGCTGGGGCTCAAAAGACTCAAACTTCACATAAGCAGAGAGAAACTTGATTATGATTACTGGCAGGATACCTTAGAGAAGGTTTGCAATAGATAGTTTGATGTGGTATACAATGGCCATTTTGTTTTTGTTGCTGTTCAGAATGTATATACAAAATCAGAGTTGTTAGCTGTAAAAGCTGAGAGCTGCAAAACTCCTATAACTGCTGAGAACTACAGACCCAAGTTACAAAGAAATAAAAAAAATCAATCCTCAATTTTCCTGAAAAGAAATAATTTAAGGTTGAAGTGGTTACATCCAGCAGCATTCAACTTTTGCTGAGATTTGATAGCCTAGATAAATTACTGTATGAGAAGACCTAGATTCCAGCTGTAGCAAACTGTCAAAATTTATTGATCTCAACACTGCAATTTTATACTGCAGGGCCAAGTTAGTTAATTATATTGTATGAATTGGATAATGGTTATTGTTCTTGTATGCAACACCTGTCTGTCAACACCTCACTTCAAAATAAAAGATTTCAGGCACTTTAAAATAGTGGACCACATTTTACCTCTTTGGCTTTTCATAAGTTGAGGCAAATAATTCTGTCACATATTTTTTAGCCATTGAGCACTTGTGAATGTATTGTCCTTATATACAGTATTCAAAACCCTTGGACATATCCCAAATTCATTAAACAAAGCTTAGAAATTTTCTATTAAGCCCTCTCTGCTACAAAGTGAGAGCCACACAGCTTTGTGGAAGAGATGCTCTATTCTCTTACACCTTAGAAAGCCAACAGACACTGTAGATTAACGATCTGCTTTTG
>NW_010426291.1:49020-79367 GCF_000710305.1 Buceros rhinoceros silvestris | reverse complement strand
ACAGATGGAATGAGCAACTTACACTTCAGGCTGCAGGACGGAAAACAACTGAGTCTTAGTATTATGAAATGCCTGTGTGGAAGTAATAAAAAAAGTCACAAATTTAACCCTCTCTGCTGCCACAGTAGAGAGAGGCTTTTGACCCAGAACAGATCGGGTCTTGAGTCCAGAGATTCTTTGAAGAATAAGAAAAATTTGTATATATCTGCAGCTCCCATGATTTGACTTCAGTAGGCCAGTAATTCTTTTGAGAGAACAGTCCCCTCGGCATTGAGGAGCTATTTTGTTTCATGGTTTCACAGCCAGCCCAGCAGCAAATGAGTTGGTCCTGAATCCCCACCGTGAATCCAGGGTCGTACCCACCAAGTGCACTTTTCTTATCTGCCTTTCCCTCTCCACCTCATGAAGGGTCTTGTACCACCGTGATAGCAGCCTTAGCATAACTAAACTTTCTGCTGAATTTTAAGTGGTTGCCAATTAAGAAGGTTGATTTTGCAATGAACTTTCTTCGCATCAGTTTCTTCTGAACACAAGTTGGGTGGTAATGCAGCTTTAATTTTTTTATATAACAGAATGACCTAGATAGTAAAAGTTGGAGGCCCCCTGTCATTCTGTCTCCTTCATCTATGTTTCCACTGGAAAAGGAGCATTTTTGTTTTGTTTTTTCACTGGCAGAGAATACAGGAATGATCAGGTGAAGTACACAAGCTAAAAAGTGCCAGTTACAGTAACCCAGTCTTGCTCAGCCTATCACTGGTGGACATACAAGTTACAGCAATTTACTTGTCAAATTCTGTGGTAACCTACGATTTCATGAAGAGTTTTCATGATAAGATGACCTGTATATGAAGAGTTTATGAGCAATTTTGTGCTCTTTAGAAGAGCCCTATTGACATATTTAACAAAGAAAGCCCTAAAATGTACAGAGTGAGGTGTTTTTTATCTGTGAAATTCAGTCTTCCATTACAGCACATGAAGCTGCAACTCATCTCAGTCCTCGCTTGAAGAAAAAAATTGCATCTTTCTTAAAACTGTGACCAAGGACCAAATCAGGACCAAGTCATAGATCAGCCTTTTTAAGGTCCACCATGGTCATGGTGACCAGCCTCAGTGCAAAAGCCCTATACATTGTGATACAGCTGTAACTAAGATTTTGGTGATGGTATCTGATGGCTGTTCCGCACCTCGTAGTACGAACTGTGGTGAAGTGATATTCATACACAGGAAATCAGGTTGCAAATCAGATTGTTTCACATATTTTCCAGTATTAGATACGTATTACTTAAACCCAAATTGCTGAAGCTATGGGGTTTCATCCTCAAGACTGGATATGCTCAAATTAAAGTAGTAAGGCAAGTTTCATTTCCCTCTGAGTCGCAGTTCCAAATAAACTCTTACTGTTGCGATGCTACATGGGAAAGAGGATCAGGGAAGGGAAGGAGGGGATCACAGGAAGCTATCAAAACCTTTTCCGTTATTTAAATATACCTATTGTGTTTCTTTTAGGCTTACCATGAGCTGTTAGAGAAGCATCGGCAAGCACAATGGGAACTGGAGGAAGAGGATGACTGCGAGAGCGCAGAGGCTGTTGCAGATCTCTACAAGGTGCCACCTCTAGTGATATGTGCCATTTATTAAAATAATTCTGAAGATCATCTAACCCCACTGTACAATGTCAGGCCTCAGGAAGGATTGGAGAATTGCAGGAGAGATCACAGCAGCTCCAGAAAGTAGGCTGGCAAACCAGGAGATGGAGACAGGAGAATATTCCACATTAGCTTGCGTTTTCCATTATCTTCCCAACACACTATGTTTCCTAACCTCCACTTAGTCAGAAAATGCCTACATGGTCTGCCAAACATGCTGCCTAGGTGGCTGACAAGGCTGGAATAACACTGAGAGCATACAATATCTGCCGTTAGTACCAGGAGAAAGACTTCATTTATGTAGCATAATTGTCTCCTCTTCACCATGGTGGAATGATAGTATTGTTAGTTAACTTCATCACATCTCCAAAAATAGTTTTCTTATCTCTTTTCTGCTCAGAGAAATTGTTTTGACTCTAGTTTGTTCCGTGAAATAAGTTCAGCTCTTTGGTATAAGTAATATTTTTACACTTCTCTATGTTACTGATTTGGAAAATATGCAGATGCTTCATGCTTTTGCATTATCTTTAATTATTTTCTGCCTGCACTGAGAAAATAAGATAACATGATCTATCTGATTAAGCCCAAAACTGTAGCCAGCAGTGACCTTTAATTAGGCCGGAACTAATCACTTTTGGCTCAACAGGCTTCTTGTCATGATTCATTTTGACCAGATCAGGGTGTTATGGAAACTCGTATTCCCTGTCGCATTAAGTTAAGATACCCACACAATCTTCATTAGCACTAGTACACACACACTTTTTCAAATTCAATTGATAAAAAAAAAAAAGCCACTCTATTTAGAACAAATAGTGTTGTCATGGTTTTATGTAATAGTGCAAGCAACAGGGTATTTGAGAAAAACTCCTGCTTTGGAGAAAGGAAAAGTTTGTTTGGAGGGCTATGCCAGTGAATCAGAGTAGATAATTGTACAAAGCTATTTAATTTAACAAAAAGTCAACATGTCTGCTGATATTACTGTGCACAGTCCATTCTCCAGAGTTACTAAATTCTCCACCCGCTTCCTCAATTCGCTTGAAGTCTCTGGGGATCAGACAATTTCTTTTACCCTGTACAGTTTCACCTCATTTGTGAAATTATATTGCTTTCCATTATTGTGTACTCTGCCTTAGTGACACTAAGATCCTAAGACTCAAAATCCTATTTCTGTCAGCACTGTTAGCTAAGTTTTCTTTTCTTCCTAAAGAAAAATTGGTTTGGGTGAATTAAGTGTTTCTAGAATCGCCAAGTTG
Organism: Buceros rhinoceros silvestris; assembly: GCF_000710305.1. NCBI lineage: Eukaryota > Metazoa > Chordata > Aves > Bucerotiformes > Bucerotidae > Buceros > Buceros rhinoceros. The sequence continues at coordinate 76,468 of NW_010426291.1, read as the reverse complement.
CCAGGAGAGCTGCACAAACTTGACTTCTGCTGATTCACCCAGCTCTAAGACCTTACATTCCATATTACATCTGCTGTCTTATTCCTAGATGCAGATAAACGCTGCCAGACATCAAAACCTGCAAATACTGCAATCCAATTGGTATCTCTTGAATGAGGGTCCACAGATCTTAATTTCTATTTCTTTTTTTCCATAATGAAAGACTTTATTGTGACATGTAACATAATGAACAGCTGCACATTCTCCCCCTTAACCCTAAATACAGATGCCACAGACTGTTCTAGGAGAACAAACTACTTCTGCATATAACTTGTAAGCAGCATAAGCTAGAAAAAAGAGAAAGTACAAATGAGCATAGCCCTGCTGTAGGTAGATGGAGCTGTTATGACATCTACAGCTGAGGGAAGTGTAGTAGTTACACATGTTGTCCGTGACCTGGGGCATAAAAGAGAAAGTAAATTTGCCATTAAGGTAACGAGTTGCATCTCACAGCCACAATGCCTTTGCTTCTCTCTTTGCTCCACCAGATTTTCAGAGTAGAAGTGCACCTTTGACAAACAGAACCCTTTCCCTGGGCAGCAGAGCTTTCCCCATTCACTAAGTTTCTCTGCGTTTCTGCTGGGGAGAAGCTGCTGCTACCAATGGGGAAGGCAAGATACTCATGGGAAGGCAACAGTGCAGCAGTGTGCCTGGAGCTCAGATGGACCTGAGAAAGCAAATATTAGACTAACCAGCTGAGTACCAGCAGCACTCACAGGGTGATAGGCAGCACTGTGCTGCAAAACTGATGTCCCAGTCAAGTTTGAACCAGCTAGTTTGTTGTCTTTCCAGAAGGTCTGTACTCCCTGAAGCTTAGCTGATAGTCATTTGCCTCGCAAATCTCTGCTGTTTCTGTTCTACCATGACCAAGGAAGAGGCTAAATTAAAGATTTGTTTAAAGATTCTATTGTTCACTTAATTTATATATTTCCATAACTGGAAGCATGTATTAATAAGTAAGTTAGAAGGCAAGAAAAGAAGTTTACCAGTAGAGAGTTCTGTACTCTCATTTTTATATCATTCCAGTAGAAACAGAAGCCTGGCAATATTATTGAAAAAACTGTGAAACTCTCTAAAGTCATCCTGGCATGCTCCACCAATACTTAGATGAATATTCCTCCGCCTGTGGTCCACAAGACATCCAAAGATGCATTCATACAATGTAAGCACAGTCAGGGTGGAAAAAACTAGAAGTAATTAAATATTAAGAGTTCAGCCCGGTTTTTATTTTGTTGCAAATGAAAATCAGCCTTGCAAAACTGCACAAAGTAGTTATGCTTTCCCACACCCAGACGTTAAATAGCTGTTACATTTAAGAGTAATAAAACTGAGATGTCTTACTAGGAGCTAATTAACTCAATCCAAGCGGAGGCAAAGTGTTACCTGAATCACAATTTCTCCATAACCAAAATTTAGCAATAGCATCCTATATGCTCACTCTTCAAGTGGCTCATACTCTCTACTGGCCAAAAATTAAAGAAATATCGCATATTTCTTCTGGGGTGAACAATCTAATATTGTCCAGTACTCACAGGATTTAGGGTTCCAGGCAAGTTCCTGCTTGTGCACCCAGAGCCCAGCCATCACCCTAAGCTCATGATCCTTAGCTGCTGTATATAAAGGGCATTACACCTTTTTTTTCAAGTGAAAAGGACCTTGCAAAGTGATAAATGTTCATATGTGGTAAAAAGTTTAGGCTCTGTTCCTTCATCAGCTGTGCACTAGAATGACTTGACTTATTTTGATAGTTACCTTGGCGAGCAGGGAAACATGAATAAGTAGAAAGATAACCTCAGTGCAAGAGGAGATATTAAAATATAAGGAAGAGTAGGAAACCAGTGAATATCCTGGAGACAGAAGAAAAAATGTCATTTACCTGTGCCACTCACTTGTGGAAGATCTTATGTTGTTCTCAAAATGTTCTTCTAAGCTCTTCTCAAGTTGCTGTGTCTTTTTTATTTTTTCAGTTTTTCCCCTTTTAAACAGTTTGTGAGTACATCAAGATAAATTTAGATACTACAGTAGCCTGTAGCACTGTAGGACATGAAAGAATTATCCAGATTGTTGAATAAATATGTAAAAATGCAATGATCTGGAAGCTGACTGTGTTTGCATAGAATAATTGAGTAGGTTTGTTTTGTGTACACATGAATAAATCAATTAAAATGATTTAACCAAGGTTAATGGAATCTGTTGATGCCTGAAGTCAATGAATGATTTATATCTAGAGGCAAGTGTAGGGCTTTTCAGCCATTCTAGTGGACTGAAATAGTGTGCTGTAGGTGAATAATCTGTGTCTAGACACAGGTTCCATAACTGATTTTTGAAGTGCAAGTTGAGTAATGGGAGCAAGTGATTTTGATTATCACAGTAAATCATAACTGAAGGAGGAATTGTGTCAGAGGTAACTGAATGGCTCAGCCATTCAGTTTTCATAAACACAGTCTGCAGAGTTGTCCCATACCCAAGGGCTATTTTGCTGTAGTCAGCTTTTTGTATTGGCTTAGGTAGCTTTTCAGTTGCAAAGTTTTTACTGTGATTTTCTTCAATTGCAAAGTTTTTACTGTAATTTTCTTCTACATGGCAGCAAAAGCACACACACCCACCAATATAGCCTGTTCTGTTCCTCGTTTCTCAGGATCTCTTGAAAGGATTAATGGCTAGCTCCTTCCAAGTTCAGTATATTGGATGGGCACCAATGTTTAATCTCTTCTTCTTACTTTTTTGTGAACTACCTCGCATTTCAGTAGGGGAAGAAGAAGTGACAGGAGGTTGGTGTTTAACACCAACCTGCAGATTGCACAAAAGAAATCAGTTAACAGCTAGGAATTACATAGTCTGTGGTGAGATATTTATTTTTCCTCAGCATCCTTAACATCAAACCCATAAAAACAGACAAAATACTGTCATTTATAGTTCCCCCTTGCTGATAGCAGTTCACCAGAACATTATTTCATTTGACTTGACAGAACATAGAAATGCACAGGAATTTAGACTGAAAGCTATTAAGTAATGAGTATTACCAACAGGCAAGGCAGTAAACATTTTATGAATAGGTAAACATGAATATGAGGTTGAAGCAAAGTATTTGATTTTTTTCCTTTGATAATAAAAGGTGAAAATTTATTTTTGTCAAAATAAAAGGACAGATTCTCAGAAACATTCATTACTTTTCTTACGTAATTTCATTAACATGAGGTACAGTTAGGGATGCTCTCATAGAGTGAACTGCAGTTTTTAGGTATCAAGAGCTATCTTTATGTTCTTTTCAAGGTGAATCACCCACAGCTTGTCTCAGATGGAGACCCCTTTCAAGAGACCTCCACCTCAAATGCTCGCTTTTGAAAATTTTGCCCTGTGACTTTCTCCCAAAAGGCTTAAAGACAGCATGATCTAACAGATTACATTTGTGAACTCTGACCATGCAAGCTTAGTCTAGTTCTGGGTTTGGGCATTGTTCTGATCGTTTCAGTCAAAGCTGATGCAAGATGCATGATATGGATAGCCCTCAGTATGCTTCTTGCCTTATTGCCTAAGAAAATGTATTTTACCTCTAGATGGATTCACAATTTGTTAGTAGTTAGGTCTGCTAAAGGACATAACCTTATCTACAAAATCACATTTCTAAAAAGGGAGTACAGAAAGAGAGATTGAAACTGCCTCCTGAATAAATCAAGGACCAGTGAGGGAGCAAGACTGCAATTTCAATGAACGTCCATTTTAAATGCATGTAAATCAAACTTTTTTTATTAGCTTGTGCTAAGGATGACTTCAACACCATTGTTGTTTTTTGGTGTTAGGATGCTTAAAAGCAGTGTGGGTTGGGAGATGAATCTTTTACCTCCTAAACAAGTGTCCTAGCTATTGTGTCCTAGAACTTGTGGAGATACATACAAGAGTGTTCTACAGCTTTGAACAGAAATTTTAATTATTTTAATGAAATGCTGTTGTATCACAAGTTAACAAATAGCTGTGCAGTTGCCTCTTGGAGATAATATATGCTAGTCAGTGGCTTGCATGTAAAATACAGTACAACCGGTCTTTCTACATACATTTTCCTGCTTCACAATTTCACTATTCACTTTATTCTCATCTGCGTGTAGGAACCTTTTAGTCATTTGGATTGGAAGGAGAGTATTAATATTGTTCTTTGGTTTTGTAGTGAAAATCTGATAAGCTATGTATTTCCCCTGGTTTTTGACAGAATTATATATTTATTGCCTTGTTTGAAATTCAGATGCACTCAGCATTTAATCTGAGCCCATTTTATTTCTTCATATAGCCCACTGTATTTCTTTATGCTTGATGAATTTCTCTAGAGATTTTTTTAAAAGCTTTGAAACTGACTGCAGGTACTACAAACAGGTTCATTCAACACTACAATCAGCTATTCTATTAATGGAATCGATTTGAATAAATTTCATTACATAAAAGTTTTAAAAACGAGAGATGGTGAATCAGGAAGCTTGTAAGAACTATTTTGTAGGGGTTCTAGTCCAAAAATAAGATCCTGGAAACAGTAGGATTTCTTAATGGTTTTCTTTTTTCCTGTAGAAAATGAGCTTTCTAATATATAGTGTGCCAGCCCTGTTCACAGACAGACTGTATTGCTGTTTCAGATCAAGTACATTCCTTAGCATACAAATAGTTTTGAACTGTTATGTTAGCTTGAGTCACTTTGGTAGAATTCAGTCCTATCTGCAATCTTTCCTTAACTGCAGACTTACAATTTCCCCTACCAAATTTCAAAAAGCTATTCCACTGCATTTTTCTCAGTACTCCAGAATCTGGAGACTTGAATTTTTTAAAAAAAAAGAGCAGCAGAAGAGAGAATTCAGACAAACCATTTTGCATTAGCGTTGGCAAGCTAAGCCAGGGCACAACTGCACAGATGATTAGGATGGTATAAATCCTGCCTCTTGTTCTAACAGGAATTGGTAACTATAACAATTAGCAAGTAGGGGAGAACCGTCCTTCAGCACAGGATGCGCCTATGTGGCAAATGTTGCCCTAATGATGTTGTCTTGTCCAAATTGTGAACAATCACTAGAAATGGGAGAAGCATTCCTACCAGAAATGAGGTATCCAGTTGTTGGGTCTTTTACTACTAATACTCATATTTATTGCCCAGCACCTAGTTTCAGCAAAATGTAGCCCAATTTACAAGAATTTAGAACACTTTGAGATTAAACAAAGCCAGTAGCAACTGGATTCTGAAAATTCCACATGCTTTAAATAGTAAGAGGTTGGAAAAAATCAACACAGCTCATCTCAAAGGTGTAGTGAACACTTTTGATGGTGGTGTGCCTCGATTTTATCCGTAAGAAGAGGTTACTACAGGGACCTGTTAAGATAAGCTATTTATTGTTTGTGAAACAGCTAATTAGTATGGTGATTAGCATCATAGAGGGATCCTAGGAGGAAAATAATAATTTAGCATTCAGTGCACAGTTTGGATATTTTACCATAAATGAGAAATACAAAATAAAGATTTTTAAGAACTCTGCCCATTCAATGGGTATTGATAAACCTAAACACAGAATAGATAAAGGTCCTGTGGAAACACTATGTGAGACCCAAATTTATCATTATGGGGCCCACAAACTAGATTTCACATGCAAACTAAGTTCTGGTCATTCCTTATTTCTGAGCTCTTGACTTTGCAATTTATCAGCCTTTAGGGTTTTGGATGAGCTGTGGGGATTCTTTTTTGTCATGTTTTCTATTTTATGATACCAGATCTAGCAGTTGCAATGGGCTCTTGCACAATAGTATATTATACCAGTGTATGTCCCCGAAAAAGAGCAATCTACTAGAACTTTTCCTGTCTATGAGCTGCAGACAAATGTTTTTGACGAGTAGATAAATATCTCTGTTTCTGTTGAGAGGCTCTGGGTTTTGATCACTTAAGAGATTGTAATCAAACCTATGTTTAAAAGAAAGCAACAGCTAAAATGCTCTTGCAAAAGGAACGCTGAAAAGACTTTTTAAAATGTTAGCTGTATTTTAAGGAAAATAAAGAAATACCTGTTTTCAAAAGGAGTAACACTGATTTACAATGAAGGCAAAACCAAGTAGGCAGTAAATCTTTTTGTACTGTAAGATCATGTGGAACTCATAGAAAAATAGATCTTCATACTGCTGGAGTACCGCAGTGTCCGTGTGACCTTTCCGATGTGTTTTTGTTTTCTCTCTTCTGCTGGGGAAAGCTACCTGCCTTCACTGCTCATCAGGGATTATCTCAAATTGTAGCAAGTTTGCAAACACAGTTTGTATCATCACTGTGTATTTGACAGTGAAATTATGTGTTCTGAACAGGCTTTTTAGCCTGGATGCCATCTGACTAAATCACCCAGTGGAACAGCCTCAACATATGAAAACTGCTCATATGGGACTAGTTTTAATAAAACCACCAGAAGATGTTTGTTTTCCTAGGCTTGAACCTGTTCTGCATCAGAAGGAATTTGAATAATTCAGTCCTTTAGCCATTGAAGAGTGTTATATTTTGGAGCACCAACTTTTAACATGACTAATGTCAATTTTGCCTAACTAAAAGCTGTACTGTCCCTTTTAGCTCTTCCTTCTTTTTTACCTTCATTCATTTCATATCAGCACCTTTGAAAATGCCTGTGAGGTGTTACACTACATCAGACTATTTCCACAGTAACTTTGAAAATAAGAGTTTTTATAACACATTGCCTTAAACAGTAAACAATATATTCCTTGTCCTGCAGTTACATGTGGGCAGCAGCTGGGGTTCAGCATCTCGTGTGCTTATGCCACTATTGCATTTTAAATGTGCCTTGAACCAAAATATTTAAGTTGTTCAGTCTACAAAACCTGGTCTTTATAACTCAAACATTAGTGGCATTGGATTTTAGCTCTAGGGGTAGATCCCTGGCCAAGTGTCTTCTCTGGTCCAAGGTTCCTTCGCTGACATGGAGACATGCAATGAAATGGCTCCAAAAGGCGAGGGTGTTCACTTTCTCACCTGTCTTTCTCTGTCCTGCTTTGTCCTTCTGTTAGGAACTGTACTCTAAAGCTTCCCATGCTTTAGCGGAGTTGGTGACAGAGCTGTTTCTTCAGACCCTGCCTGTCGTGACCGGCCTCTCTGTCAGAGAATGTGAGCTTCTGAAAGAGGAATGGCAGGAGAATTTGATCCCTCAGCTGGAGAAATGGGAGACCCACCGCCAGAGACGCTGGGAGCTTTTCCAGGAACAGCTATTGCAAGAAAAAGAAGTAAGATCCATATTACATTCTGGGTTGCCAGGGTCTAAAAATGGAAAAAAACTATCAACTACTTATCTGCAGGGAGTATTTTGTGTATAAACTATACAGCCTAGGTCCAGACACAGGTCCAGACTTGGGATGAGCAGTTTGACCTGCAGTGTGGAGTAAATACATATGCTGTGAATGTAGACTTGCATAGAGAAGTTAGAGAGTAATTACTGAACATCTGTCCACAGTGTTTGATAGCTTTGTCAGCACATAAACATTTTTTTGGCAAGGCAGCTGGCTGATGTCCTCAACTCTTGAGTGTCTACAGAAACAGTTCAAAAAACCTTCATCTGGTTTGACTGGAGAGGGTACCTATGAGTACAGTTTACAGGAATGAAGGCCTTACAATGATAAATATTTCTTAATAATTTTTATGTATTAATTCTATAATAATTGGAAATATATTATAGACATTTTAGATAAAACTTACTCTTTACTCTGAGAAGGTGAAGGAAGACATCCAGCTTTCCTTCTCTGTTTGTGCCCAGCATAGGGAGCATTGACAACAATGGAGAAAATCAACAACAGTAAATGCAGAGACATGTATCTTCAGCATTAGGCTGGAACTCAAATATACCTTCAATTTATTCTATTGACATGTCTCTATGTCTCTATTAACACTGCTTTGAAGACTAATGCAGCTTAGTCTGAAAAAGACCTTCTCTGTACAAAGGTGCACCCCTTCCCAAATGTTGAGTATGTGCGGCAATGTATAAAGTAATTGGAGCTTCTTAAATAAAAGGTTGGCAGAGTTCTTTAACACTAGATAAATCATTCTTTTCCCTACTCTCATTCTTCGAAGTAGCTGGACAATCCAGTATATAGTTAGCAAGGTACTGATTGAGTCCCTAGCTATTACAGACTGCTATAAGGCGTTTAACTTTTCCACCCACTCATATTTAGAGTTCTTCTATAAAACTCTGTGATTCAGGAAACTGGTCTTCCTACTAAATCTGATAGACTGATTTGTTGACCAGTGGTTTTAGAACACACTTGGGAATACAGAAGTAAGATGATTCATTGGAAATTCTTAGCCATTGTCTTTTTTTATTCTCTGGTTTCCTTAATTGGAGTTATAAAACATGCATCTTAATGATGATTTATATTTACTTTCTTGTAACTCATCTGTTATCTCAACTACTTTGAAGAAGAGTTCTGCTTGCATCTTCTGTTTCTGTGTCACAGGAATATCTAGCAAACTAAACTAAAATATGCTCAGTGAATAAAATATGCCAGTGAATCTGTTCACGTGCTTGAAGTTAAGGGCAGGCATTTGTGTTTTCTAGAGCTACTGGCTGCTACTTAGTGTTTGAATTTGGCATATTGTCCTGGGTTCAGCTAGGGTAGGGTTAATTTCCACAGCCAGGATAGCCAGATAGAACCAGCCAATGGGATATTCGATATCATAATGACGTCATGCCCATACATATATGTGCATTTCTTGGCCCTTTCTTAGTTAAATGCAGCAGCATGCACATTTAAGCAATAAGGTGACACTTGCATTCTACAAAAAAGAGCATTGGATTTCCACCTTAAGAAAAGAAGTGAGTTCAGACACTTGTGACAGGTGATCATGGCATTTGGGAGATCCCATAGATGTTAGAGTGCTGAATGTGACAGAAGATCCATAGATCAACATTCATATTGACAGGTCTTTTAATTTATCAGGCATTTTCCAGCAGGAGATGTGTCTTTCATCTGCCTCTTGATACATGTACTATACTAAGAGTTAGATAGCCACTTGCTTGGGAAGTCTAACACCAGAAAGCTTTTCACCAGGGTATTTATGTATGCTTTTCAAGGTGGCTCAGAAAGACACTTTTCCCATTTATTTGAACTGCATTTTTTTTCCCCTAAGACTGTCTTTCCTAGCATTTATACATATCTGGAATATGGTGTCCTTTGGCAGAACAGAATCTCTTTTACAATTGAAAAGAAAAAATGAGTTTCATATTTAACTTTGCCTTATACACTTGAGGATGTGAATGAGGCAAATGGGAATAAATGACTGATGAAAATACATTTTGAGCATTTTCCACTTAGCTCCAGCTCCTGATTTCTGTAGACAGCTCTTTTGCCTGGGTAGTGGTTACAGGGAGCAGAGTGCTGCACTAGGCTGAGGCACTTGCTTGGCATTCAGTGAGCATCACACCCCATCTACAGGCTGTTAGGGAGAAATTGCTTTCCTTCGATTTCCTGAATAATCTCAGCTAAAACTGTCAAAGTGAGAGCTGCAGAAAAAAGAGTGAGCTTACTTGGGTCCAATTTGCTGTTGTATCTGAGGTCTAACTCAAAATATTTTATGGGTTTCATTACTTGTGAAAGGCATATTCCTCACCTTTATTGCCAGAGAGTAATACTTAATGTTAACAGCGCTTCAGGAGGTCTTGTAATGGTCTTGTTGCCAGGAAGCAAAACACTGAGAAGCCTACAGAGTAAAAACGGGGTGAGGAGATTTCTGTCCATTCCTGTATCACTGCCTGGCACCCAAAAAAGCCGAACCATGACATGGTGTACATTTTATCGCTTTCTCTTTGTTTATACTCATTTTTTTAAAGTGAGTGGAATGACTCTTCAAGAAGCCAGATATTCCTTGGAGTTTTACTCTCTCATTTCCCATGCTCTTGTCACTGTTTTTACTGGTCAAATGGCAGGAATCAGGAGAGCCTGAGCTCTGTTCCAGCCACTAGCTCTGTGCAGCAGCATGATTTTCTCCACTCCATAATGACGTGTCTCTAAGCAAAGTAAGGCCGTTCCCAAGAGCAGAAAAGCTTAGAGAGGTACCTGGCGACTGGTTTCAGCACTGGAAGATCGCTGCAGCGCAAAGCCTGACCTATCCACTTGGCTTGATGAAATTGTTTTCTCTCTTTTGCTGGTTTTCCACCATATGCCATCAGCCTCAAATTAAGATTCCCAGAGGACCTTTGCTGTTGCATTTGTGCCTGTATGTGTGAGTTCTAGTATTTCAGAGGTGGAAAATACCTGGCCCTCCCAGCCCATCCCCATGAGCTGCTGAAGTGTTGCTTCCAGTAAAACATACGATACTCCGTTTATTCTCAGATGATCCTTCTCTTCTTGATCATCTTCCTAATGGCCTTTTTGAGACAAACCACTGGTTTGGTATTGTCCCAAATCTCAGTCTTCCTTTTTTATTATCCCTTCTTAAATGTATAATAAATCCCCTCCTTTCCTCCATGTTCTCTTACTTACTTATATGGCTGATGTACTTTATTGTTCAGTTTAATAACTGTACTATGGAATTTTCTGCTATATTCTCACCTTTCCATTGGTCTCAGGGAGGTGGAGAGACCTTTTATAAATTTTGCATACAGCTTACCTTAAATGCACTCACAATGGAAAAGGTGACTTGTTCTTTTCTGTTAAAAGAAACCACTACAGAAGTAGGCTATTTCTTCATAAACAGGAGTGAACAACGAATGACTACAATCCCTGCCTTTGCTTTCATTCTGAGTTCCTTTTTGGACAGGATGTACTGATAGCAGCAGAGGTGCTAAATTTTGGGTTCTTGTCTGCAACATTGTATCATTTACCATTCCTGTTTTAATTCAGAAAACATCTCCTATCTTCTGTGTCTTGGTGACCTGTACCCTCGTGGATTTTGACAGTAAGTGTGTAGACAGGCCCTTCAAGAGCAACTTCTTAGTGAATAACGAGATTTCCAGAAATCATGGGAAGCCACATCTGAGCGACAGCCAGTCTCTCATTAAAAATGAAAATACTTCTAGAAAGTAAAAAGGTCATTTTCTGCCCTTCTTTTAACTGCTGAAAGAGATGTTAAAATACACATTGTGGTGGATCTATGAGGCATATGCATAGAGGTGTGAAACTGTATCCACAGAGCAGCCGAAGGGTATATATGATACAATTATTACTTCAAGTAAGTATTTGCCATCTGTCATGATGATACCTGGAGACCTGATAGACCTTAATTTGACACTTGCAGCATGCAGAGAAGGCACTCTGCTCAGTTGCGTTCTGTGATTTTAAGAATTGCCTAGACTCAAATCAGTTGAGATCTGATGACATAGGTATGTCTTTATGAGACCAGATTGGGGGCTCCCTGGCACCGTGCAGGGTTTCGAGCTTTACTTCTCATGGGCAGCTGAACTCTTTCCATCTGTCACCTGTTGACTGCCTGCCCATCCTTCTCAGGCATCCTGCTCAGGAGCAACTTAAGGTTTTCTGCATGGAGAGAGGGTCAATTATACGTGTGGCTGTGTATACTATAGAGACACTATCCAAGAAAGAAAGACGTTTTTATTTTAAAGCCAAAGACAATGCAGTTTCTGATGTTCTGCGCTTCCCAGGGGCATTCATTCTGTGCTAACAGATAAAGCCTCTCTCTTGCAGAGATCACTGACTCCCAAGGAAAAGACTATCAAATCCAGTAGGACGGCCCAGTACCAATCCTACTTCCTAACACTAACAGTTGTGCAATTACACATCTAATTCTTTCCTAGACATATCGATCTAGTGAAACCTTGCTGTCTGCACAGCAGAAAATTTAGTCCCTCATGTTCTGAATGAGGCTAGAACGTGAAGTGAAGCTGTCAGAGAGCCCGAGTGTTATATTTGATTTATGGCTCTGCATATATCTGCAGCCAACCTTCATTTATTCAGCTGCCAGTGTAGCCTAAAATATACTCTTCATCTCCGAGTAATAGAGTTTGGGCTTTACAACCATTTCATCTTATGGCTTATTCTTCCTTAAATTCTGGCAATACACAAAACAAAATCTTAAATTCTTATCTCCAAAAGTTTGCAGTCAAATCCATCAAAACATTTAAAGATTAAATTCTTTGATCTAAATATCACCCTGGAAGTGCAGTAAACTTGCAGTGCATATACCTAATCATGCAATCTCCATTTCTAACTATTAGCACTGTGTACTGTACACAAAAATGTGATGGAAGATGATATCTGTATTTTGTTCAGTGGCAATAAAATCTACATTCTCTACTGGTGAAAAAAAAAAAACGAACAAAAAGCCTGCTGCAACCTGCTGATCAGAGTCAATACAATATTTTCTGCCATATTTTTCTTTTTCTCTTGTTGCTCTATTGATGAAACGGGAAAATCTGTAGGAGACAGCTCAGGGCTGATCCAAACAAGTGCAAAGCCTCCCTTTCTTTTCAGTGAACTTTGTTTAAGTGTTTTATCATTGAGAAAAAAATTATTCCTAAGTAGAATAATTTTAATTCAGCATAAGTTGAATTAAATCCCCCTCAGAGAGGGAGATGATTGTTTTTAGAAAAATATCATCAAAATAAACCTCTATTTCTTAATGCGGTGAGTAGAATGATTGAAATAAGAGTATCCTAAGATTGTTATTTTCCGCCCCCTGCTTTTAGGTATGGATAAAGGAATATGCTCTGTCTGCTGTGATGAAAAAGCACCTGTCTGAGAAACAAGAGAAGATAATTCAAGGTGTCATAAGCAGACTAGGATGCCTCAGTGATGAGTAAGTATGATTTTGTCAGTAAGTAGTGGGGTGAAACTGCACTGCTGCATGCACAGATAAAAACCTGTGTACATTACGTTGTGGAAAGCAGTGCTGAGGGCTTATGAGCACCTTCAGACAAAGGGTCAGTTACTCTAGCTTTTTGTCTGGGTATCAAAACCAGAGACTCCTGCTATCATGACTCCTGCTAAGTAGAAAAAATCAAGTCTTCTGTGATTTGCCAAGTGTTGTGCTTTCTGTGTATCTACTCCTATGTTTGTAAGTGATTTCTAAGCTTGAACCATCCTTTCTTTGTACTCTGTATGTCACATTGGAATTGTTCAGTCCAGCACCATTCAGTTCTACCTTTGCTTTCTGCTATTACAATACCACTGGCAATCACTCTGTATGAAAATGACTTCTCTTTTACATTCATTGTATGTATTCACTAAAGAAACTTCTAGTTTACTCTCATCTTCGTACAGCTAACCATCTCTTTGATAGACATACTTCTCAAAAAACCACAATTCTGTGTTATCTGCCTTGTTTTGATTAAGATGTGAAATTACTTAATTTACCATAGTCTTCACATTACCAAAGATCAAAGCATTTGATGACTTATCTATTTGGAATATTGGTATTATCACCATTGCACTCCTTTATTTTGGCTTTACTTTCCAGTTCAGTCTTACATTTTCATGTTCTCTGACTTCACTGTTTCCCAACATTTAGTATCTAGAGAGCTCACAATTCCTTACACATACAATTTAGATAGACAGAAATAATGTCATCCCAAATATGCACACAGATTTCACTCACTTGGTCCAGAAAAAACTGCAAACTTTGCTCTCCTCTTTAAAATTCACCACAAAATTGCTTCAACCATGTCTGCCCTGCCAGCTAACCATAGCCTCTTCTGTGTCTCTTCAGTGTGGCTCTTTGTTAATCCAAGATACACTATCCTGCATTTTCTTGAATTAACTTTTCTGTAGTTCTGATTACATTTCCTTTTCATCTTATTTCAAGTCTCCTATTTAAAAAAAAGAAAAACTTTTATGTAGTTATAGATTATTATTTATCTATTTTCTTCCTTATTTTTATTATTTTTTATTATTTTCAGTGTGACAGAGCTAGAAGTCTATCACATTCTTTACACTTGAGCAGCTTTCCAAGACTTGCTGTGTACCAGAAGACGTTGCAGACAGTGAACCCATTGAGCAATGACTTTGCTGAGCATGGGTGTGCCAAATCAGCAAGCAGCTTAGCTGATAGATTTTTAATTGTCCTTTTTACAGGTCTGTTAACTGTATATTGCAAAAACACCGACTTCTGCTGTGTTCGGTGCTCAGAAGGTTAACCCTGCGAAGAGTTGGAATGGCAGTCCTGGCCCGCATGAGACTGTCCAGAAAGAAGAGCTTGCTTCAGGAACTGAGGGAGCAACATACCCTGCAGAAATCCTCCTGCTGCCAAGATGAGGACCAGTGGCAGTTACAAAAGGCAGTGGTAGGTACAGTGTCCGCCTGGTTCTTCTCCAGAAGTCTCATATGCTATGATGTCTGACACTAGAAGTAGCCACAGAAGATCTCAGAAAATAAAAATGTTGATGTTCCAAATAGAAAAGAAAATATTTTCTATCAAAAATGTACCCCCTGCTGGCGTAGGAGGTCCCTGAGTGTGCCTGATTTAATTTGGGCAGACTTGCTGAATTCCTTAATATTTTAACTACTGTCTGGCTATCTGTGATATGTGTTATCATAGCAAGCTTATTTAGCTTTTTATTTTATATGTAAATATTAATGAAAAAAGGCTTGCCAACAAATTACTGCTTCAGGGTAAGATAATTTCCTACTAATTCTGTTAGGGATTGTAATGCTCACTTGAATAGTTCTTACCTGAGCAGAAGAAATTCTTCCCTCCACCAGACCTATCAAGTTCTTCTATACTATCTTCATTTTTCATTCTTTTTTCTTTCTCCTCTGTCCATGAGGTGCTCAGCATCCTTGTCCCTGACATCCTTCCAAATAACCTGGCTCCTTTGCTCAAGGAGATGAGAGGAAGTTTAAGGGATTTTTATACTTAGTATTCCCGCAGGTCACTTTAAAATCTGTGACTCTGTATTTCAGAGTTAATCCATTAAGTGATGCTGGTTATTTACTTACCTGCTTTGGGTATTTACCTAGAACAACACCAAATTCAACCTCAGAGGACACTCCTTGCATGTGTTGGTGATAGCCCCTGCCTAACCCACTGCTCTGCACATATGTCTTTGCAGCAGCCATCCAACACTTTGCTGCTCTGTGCTCCATGCTGTCACTGTGTAATTACCTGAGAGATAATATTTTGCATCCCTCTAATTCTGATCTGCATAATACAAACCCTAATTCTCCACTTGGAAGAGGAATAAGGAAATTCTGTCTGCTGCCATTTTCATATTTGATACTTCTGTTGAAGTAGTTAAGTGTGAAAACCTCAAAATCTAATTAACCTTCAGAAGAAATAAAAAAATAAGAAACAAATGCACATGACTGCATTCCTTTTGTCATGTGCTCTCCACTACTCCCTCTCACTTCGGGACATTAATAGATGTGATCACTGTGTTCCCTAACAAAATTGAAATGTCCTCAGGTGTTCCTGTTCCTTTGGCATCTCTCCTCCACATCCTCTTTCCAAGGCCAGCTAAAACCCATCTGACAAGGAAGTGCCTAAAGATAAACATATAAATCCTTGCTGCCAAGGTAGATCCTAGGCATGGAATTGTGAAAAGAGAAGAGAGAATAAGATGTTAGGAACAACCTCCAAATGCACCAATGAACCAATGTATAAGGAGTTAAGGAAAAGGTTAACTTACAGACACTCAACTAGAGTTTTAGACATACAGTGCTGTTTGAACTAAACTTAATTTTTGCTTGTGTCAATTTTTAGACTGTTCGACAGTGTCGCATTTATCTGTTGATTTCATGTAAAATGTAAAACAACACTAAAGAATCCTAGCTTGGACATGATAACATAACATTGGGTCTCAAAAAAAAGAGAAGCTGTTTAATAACATTTTGACTGTCTAAAAAAAAATCAAAAAGATGTGCCTGAGCTGTAAATAAAATTAAGACATGTCAGAATAACCCACTGTTAATAGGAACATCATTTTTTTCACAGACGAATGTGAGCAGAGCAGGTTCTTTTTCCATTGGCATTTTTTATTTCCAAGAGGGCATCACATAGGTGCTGTTAAATCCCCCAGAATAATTTAGTGTTATTTAGCCTGTAATGAGACCATTAATACAAGAGGGACATCAGCAACTCAATAGAAGGCAAACTATGGAAGACTAATACACATAAGGAAGACAGAACAGGTCGTGAAGGTGAGGGCATATTACTGTGTGCTAAAGAAACTTAAAGAGGGAAAGTGGATTTCAAAAGAAGCATAGAAAACAGTGGCAAGGATGTTCCACAGACCTCAAGAGACTAGAACTCTTCAGCCTAAAAAAGAGGTGTCTTCTGGAATATCACAGATTTTAAAACTGCCATGAAATATGTAAATGGGGACAATTTTTCACTTGTTTCTAATGAAAGAAGAGAGCACTGAGCAAAGCTGTAAGATGGCAGGTTCAAAATTAAAAACTGTGTGCATAAGCTGTAGAACTCACCACCTCAGGATGCTATATATACCAAGAGCACAAATGGTTTTTGTGTGCTATCAAACATATTCGTGACCTCTCACAAAAGCCCTAAGTACCAATATACCAACTTTTTCTCAGGTAGACCCCACAAACTATATGAGTATTCCAGGTGCGTAGCTGTATAGTTGCCTTGTTCTGGTACACTTAGAGGCATCCACAATTATCTCTTACTGGACTTACAGTATTTGACGTAATTTGTTGATTTTTTTAATAGAAATAAGACCAAATTCAACAGTACAGAATACAAAGGTGGGGAATACATTACTTGGAAATGACTAATAGGACAGGAGCTGTTATTGTACATATCACGACAGAAGCAATAGTTTTGTTGCAAAGAAAAATGTGTTAAATGACTGTACATAAACTTCCACTGGAGATTAGATTATTCTGAGTATTAAAACAGTAACATTCTGAATGGGTATAGGACTTTCTTTTAAAGTAAAGCTGACTGAGTTTGTCAACATATTTAAATGGCAGTGCTATCTTTTGGTCTGATTACCAGGAGTCCCACATTCTGGAAGAGGAGGAGAAGCTCGAGGAAGAAACACAGCAAACCCATTTAGAATTTCACCAGCAGCTAGTCACAGAAATCCAAGAAGCTCTTCAGTTTCTTCAGCAGCACATGGAGCAGGTGGTTGGGCAGATACTGCTGCAGCATGCCCAGTGGGAAGCTGGAAAAAAGAGTTCAGATGATGGACAGGACTTTCAGGTATGGAAATATCCAAACAAAATGAGTGCTACTTTGCTAAAAAGGCAGGCAATTTCATTTACGCGTTACCCTATGCCTAGCAGAACCAGCAGGAGACCATTAAAACCTGTGTCAAAACAGAAGATACCTTGCGAAGTATTGACAAACATTGACATATGTAGAAGAACAGTATCTTCTAACGACTCGCTATAGCAGCCAAAACGGGGTTTATTAAGCCAAACCCTGGAACATGGAAAAATTAAGAGAGTTCTTGAGGACAGAGAATAACAAAAATGAGGAAGAAATGGAGATGGTTATCTATTGATGAAGGTTTTATGGTTAATTAATAGTATTTATTTACTAACAGCTTAAGATCAAGTCATGATACATACTCAAATAAAAATAAAACTTGCTCTATAGGCTAATAAAATTGTTCTAAAGACAAGACTTGGATTTTCTGTATAATGGAAAATTGTAGTAGAGTTGTGCATATATTGATTTACTTTGGTGGCAGACAGGTTGACAGGTAAAATGGGCTATAGACATTGAACAGATAGCAGAATGACCCGTTCCCAGATGGAGGTGAGGCACTTCAGAAAGATTTTACTGTAATTTTTCCTGTTGAAATGTTTCTATGGATGAATAGAAATACCTGTTTTCCAGCTTCCCAGTTTGCCACATTTTTAAAGCACAAAAGCCACATTTTTAAAGCACAGAAGTCACATTTTTGTATGTACATACAAAATCAGGTTTGGGGTTTTTTTCGGTTTTAGATAGATCCAAACACCTAAGTTTTTTAATCAGAAAATTAATTGTGACTTGTACTATATATCACAGGAGAGACTGGTGGAAGCTGCTGTGGAAAGTGTGTATGGGACTAGCAATAATATCAATAGACTGGTGCAAAACTACTATCAGCAATTAGAAAAAATCACAGAAGGCTATGAAGGGAAAAAGCTTCAACAATTGAAATCCTTACAAGGTATGTATGATACTGACAACCACTTTAACAGATAAATTAATTTTCTTATTCCTTTAAAGATTTAATTTTTTTTTTTTTTAAAGATAACAGAAATCTGTTATATAAGTAAGCAACAAAGCAAAATGAATGTGTAGGTCCATTTCTGTCTTTGAAGGAGAAGTAGAACTGTTGTTACTAATAATTACGTGAATTACAGCCATAGATGCAGGACCCTATTACTCAAAGTTTGGTACAGACACACACAGAACGATGACCTAGTGTTGGAGATTATAGTTTAACTATGAACTCTGGTTCACCAAGCTAAGGTCAGAGGTAACACTATAGTCTAAACCACCAACAGTTGATGTTCTGGTGTTCTAAATGTCAACACAAGGCAAAAGAATTTAGAAAGCAAAGAGTTGTACAAATATTAGGTTGTACAGCCAACATCTACCATAAACACATTTCACCTTTGCATATTAATATATGCAAATAAAATGAAATCAGTGAGTCAAATATTCATGAGGAGAGAGTGGGAAGCACATGACAGGCGCCTAGAAGCTGAATCTTTTCCCTAGAAGGGAGATCTGGGTTTGCAGTCCCTATGCCACGTTAGAAAATACAACCATCATTGGCAAATGGTCTGCTTCCTCTGAGATGACTGCCCTCGGCTACAGGAAGTAGATTCTTGTAGTCATTCTGGTTTTTTGGCTCAGTGAAATGTTGTCTCTGAAGCTGAGGAAATACATTAGAGGAGACACCAAAAAGCCAAGCACGCCCATCCTGGAACACTCTGTGAGATACTGCATTGTTTTTTAGCTGTCAACCATGACGCTCTCACAAGTTGTGAAACTGCTGAAGAGGTTTATGAATTGCTGGATCTCACATAAATATAGGCAGTTTCTCCTGGAATTACTTTGAATTGCTCAGTTCCTTCAGGACAGAACAAAAGCAAGCTGTGATTATTGGTTTCTTTTGTAAACACTTTCCCTTCTGTGGATGAAGGCTGTTGGCATTAAATGAAGTTAGCAAGTTAGCAAAATAGCAATAGCACCTGAGGCTAAGTACTTGAAACACATGGAATAGATGTTTCTTCCTAAAAATAGAATTAGCCATTTTAAACGGAAAACATTCTTTAACCACAGAAGAGAGTTTTTGAAGAGGAACAGGCATATCTGCACTCATATCCAGACATGAGCTGGTAGGAAGGATTTGTGAGCCCACATAGTAGCTAGATATGCTCACTGGTTGTAAGACAGAACCAATCTGTTCTGTGCTACTCTGTTGTGAACCTTGAAGACTTTAATAGTGGAAGCTGAAGTGCTCAGGTAAGGCAAAATCTACACAGGGATTTTTGACAATCCATATTTTAGACATTGGCAGCTAGCAAGGCAGTCAGTTACTTAAGTTCTCACAAAATTCTTCTAAAGACCTCTTTGGCTCTGATTCAGCCAGCTACAGTGTCTCAAATCCCTTTGATTTGAGTTAAGCAGGAATTAAAACTGAAGCCTGTTCCAGAATGTCCCTCTGATCTGTACTGAGATGGATGTCATTACACACTTGAGTGTTCAGTTTCATCAGTGTTTTGATATTGCTCTCAACTGGTCTCCCAGTTAGGTTGTGAGACCTAGAATACCAGTCACTAGAACCACAGTTAGCCTTCTGGTGATTGCTCATTTAGATAATTTTTTCTCCTAAAATTTGTGTGGATATAGTATTATTATTGGTGTTCCATGAACTACAAGGAAGAAAATTACATGTGTAAGTGGAAAACACTTTGGTTTTTACTTTCTTTAACCTAAGTCCAAATTTGTGATTCAGAACCCCACTCCTGTCTAATTTCCGTTGCTGTATTGGCCCCAGAAGCACTTAAATTTCTCTCTGTGATTCTTAACATCTTGGAGATCTGCTTCAGGGCACAGCCAGGACACCCTAAGCACTGCTAGCCAGCCAACTACTTTCCATCCAAGCTCATCCAGAAGTCAGAACATCCATGTTTCTTCCTTTTCAGAAGGAAGAAGGGGCTGATCTCCAAGCAAGATTTACTGAGATTGTTACACTGAGAGTGTAATCCTACTCACCAAATACTCTCATAGCTTCTCTCTCTAAAACACAGGATGGAGAAAAAGCGTTGGTAATAGAGCCACCACTGTGTGATATCCCTGGGGTCAGAGTGGCCATGTAGGCCATTTCTTACGTACTTCATTCAGTGACAGCTAAATGGGAATAAGGAGTAACGTCTCTCCTAGTGACTGTGCTTGATGTCAGGCTGGCCAATTTTGCTTCTTTGGGCATCCCTTGGCCTAGACAAGTTGAAACTACAGTCTATCTGGCACAGCCACAGGAAAAAAGTTGGAGACTACCTCCTCTCACCCAGTCCAGCCTAGAGTACAGTCAGTAACTGCTCCCTGATGGTGCCATTGGTAGGGTAGGAGAGGCGCCTTTCAAACTCTCCGAACAGTCAGAAAAGGTTGGCTGCTCCCCAGATGACTGTTATGTACCCTAATCTGTTACTTACCCATCCATCTCCTTCTTCTTGCAGTTTATTTAAAAGCAGTGGAACAAGGAAACTGTATGTTCCTTGTCAAGAGTATGAGCACGCACAAAAATACCCAAACATTTCGCCATCAAATGAGGGGACATTAGTCAAGTTAGGCATTCCTAGAACTAAATGTCCTCCAAGTGGAGGTTTTCTTTATATTGCATTTTTCAGTATAGGTATTAAAGTTCTTGCTTAAGGCGTCAAGATCTTTTCATAAAATTTCTGCTTTGAATTCCATGTTAATCGGTTAGCCTAGTGGGAGAAGTAGATAAGCTAAATGGTGCACAAACTGTTGTCTATGCAGAGGCAGAGCAAGCGTATGTAAGAAGTACTTGATATCCCTAAGGAGCAGTAACTTTGGAAAGACTCCCTAGAACAGAGATTACTTTGTGCTGATGCAAAACATAAATCTTTGGGCAGAAGATTTTACAAAAATATTTTTTTAGCAGAAAGAGGTGAAAGGAACAGGCTTAGGAAGAAACAAGAGAATGAACTGGCCTTGAAAGAAAAACAGACCAAAGGCCTTCTGAATGTATCATCCACATTCCATCAAAGGTAAGAGCAGGCAGCCACACTGCTGACTATTTAGATGTTGTGTTTGTCTAGCTGAATAAATGCCATGGTTTTGCGGTTTACCATAGAATCATAGAATGCTTTGGGTTGCAAGGGCGCTTTAAAGGTCTAGTCCAACCCTCTCTGCAGTGAGCAGGGATATCTTCAAACAGATCAGGTTACCCAGAGCCTCATCCAACCTGACCTTGAATGTTTCCAGAGATGGGGCATCTGCCACTTCTCTGGGCAACCTGTTCCCATGTTTCACCACTCTCATTCTTTCTATCTAGTCTAAATCTTCCCTCTCTCGGTTTAAAACCATTACCCCTTGTCTCCATGAAGCCTTCTCTTCTCCAGGCTGACCAACCCCAGCTCTCCCAGCATGTTCTCACAGCAGAGGTGCTCCATCCTTCCGATCATTTTTATGGCCCTCCCTTGGACCCTCTCCAACAGGTCCATGTTCTTCTTGTGCTGAGGACTCCAGGGCTGGACACAGTACTCCAGGTGAAGTCTCACCAGAGTGGAATAGAGCAGCAGGATCACCTCCCTTGACCTGCTGGCCACACTTCTTTTGATGCAGCGCAGGGTACAGTTGGCTTTTTGGGTTGCAAGCAGACATTGTCAGCGCATGTCCAGGTTTTCATGACCAGTACTTCCAAGTCCTTCTCTGCAGGGTTGCTCTCAATCCCTTTATCCCCCAGGCTCTATTGATACTGGGGGATTGCCCCAACCCAGGTGCAGAACCTTGCACTTGACCTTGTTGAATCTTGTGAGGTTTACACCCGCCCGCTTCTCCAGCTTGTCCAGGTCCCTCTGGATGGCATCCCATCCCTCAGGTGTGTCAACTGCACCTCCTAGCTTGGTGTCTTCTGCAAACCTGCTGAGGATGCATTTGATCTCACTATGTCATTGATGAAGATATTAAACAGCACTGGTACCAGTACGTATCTCTGAGGGACACCACTTGTCAGCAATCTCCTTCTGGACAACAAGTCATTGAGCACTACCCTCTGGATCCAACCAATTCATTATCCACCAAAAAGTCCTCACATCAAATCCATTTTTCTCCAATGTAGAGAGAAGGATTTGCAGAGGACCATGTCAAAGGCTTTACAGAAGTCCAGATAGATGACATCAATAATTCTTCCCTTGTCCACCGATGTAGTCACTTCATCATAGAAGGCCACTAGGCTGGTCAGGTGAAGCCATGTCAGCTGTCTTGAATCACTTACCTGTCCTCCATGTGCCTTAGCAGAGCTTCTCGGAGGATATGTTCCATGATACTCCCTGGCACAGAGGTGAGGCTGACAGGTTAGTAGTTCCCAAGGTCCTCCTTTCTACCCTTTGTAAAAATGGGTGCAATGTTTCTCAGTCATTAGGGACTTCACCTGACTGCCAGGACTTTTCAAATATCATGGAGAGTGGCTTATAAACTTTTGCAGAGGACCATGTCAAAGGCTTTACAGAAGTCCAGATAGATGACATCAATAATTCTTCCCTTGTCCACCGATGTAGTCACTTCATCATAGAAGGCCACTAGGCTGGTCAGGTGAAGCCATGTCAGCTGTCTTGAATCACTTACCTGTCCTCCATGTGCCTTAGCAGAGCTTCTCGGAGGATATGTTCCATGATACTCCCTGGCACAGAGGTGAGGCTGACAGGTTAGTAGTTCCCAAGGTCCTCCTTTCTACCCTTTGTAAAAATGGGTGCAATGTTTCTCAGTCATTAGGGACTTCACCTGACTGCCAGGACTTTTCAAATATCATGGAGAGTGGCTTGGAAACTCCATCAGCCAATTCCCTCCAGTACTCTGGGATGCATCTCATCAGGTCCCATAGGCTTATGTATGTCCAGGTTCCTCAGGTAGTCACAAACCTCATCTTCTCTTATAGTGTGAGGGTCTTTGCCCACTTTGAAAAGAAGTATCTGTTGCAAAATTACGTCTACCCTTTGATCTCAGAGAATTACTTATTAAATAAGCATTTTGATGCTCATTAATTGCAAACTGAAGAACTATACATAGACATTTTGAAAAGAGAGTACGAAAAACAATGCCAAAACGTGCCAAATTTTAAAAGGAGTTTAACATAAATGTAGGATGGAAACTTATGCTCCCTAGTTTACTACATTCCTTCTTTTCTACTTTAAACATAAAGTGTTTGTTAGTTTGCTGTTGCGTAAACATATACCCTAATGAAGAGAAACGGAAGCATAAGTAATACTCTACATGGCAAGAAGGTTTCAGTGAATGCCTTGGACAAACAAGATTACTTGCACTAAATTTGGAATGGAATTCCTAAAATGCTATTTCAATAAAAATCATATTTAATTCATTACTGATTTAATGAAACACAGAATTCAGAAAAAAAGCACTGCAATTCAAAAGGAATGAGTTGGCATAAAAAGCTGTGTGACTTGGCATGCATATGATATATTTTTGTAATTTTATTTCTTTACTCTTGTTTTATTATCCAGAACAATTTGTATATTGTAAAAAGGTTAATTCTTTACTTAGACATCCTGTTACTTCCAAATTGAAATAAATTGTTGCCCACTTTCTGTTTTTCACCCTTGTTTGAATTAGCAGAGAAATGGATTCCTGTATCCAAGGGCTTCATAAAAGATCTGGTATTTATCCGTTATGGAGTTTATCATTTATTCTGACATATAAATTCACTTCTAGCTGTTGTCTCAAATTTTTCTTCCATGTTCTATTCTAGTGTCTTAAAATACAATCAAATTGGCCTTCATGCAGGCAGAAATATGGTATTGAAGAATGTAACTGTTCAGTATCTAAGCTGGTCTTATAACCATCAGTAATCAAACCCATTTTCCTGTTGTCATTATGATTTCTTTTATGGTCAAATCCCAGTCATGTGTAAATTAACAACAAAATTTCCATTAATTTCTCAACTCGTTGATCTCAACATAGGTTGTTTTATTTCCTTCTGCGCTTGGGTGCAAAGGTTATGAGTGTGAGTTCAAAAAGCAAATTTTGAAAGTTAACCTTCTGTAAGCATTGACCATTACAATAGCAACTTCATTATGTGTAGATGTCAGAAACAATTTGTGTTATCTCCTTCCCTGAGGAATGTGATGGGTGATTGACAGCATTGCTGCAGGGTAGATCAGGCAAGAGAAGAGAAGCAATACAAATTCAGCAAAGTTGCAGCCATTCAGATTCTGTTAGATTAATATTAATCTTCAAGCAGCAAAATAAAACAAGCAAAGAATATAGTTGTCAATGCTCCCAACTGCCAGGTTTTGAATTACCGTGCTTCTGGCTCAGTCTCAACTGGTACTGAAGAGTCCTGAATAAAATGTCTAATTCTAAATCCTCTGTCCTCACACCTGATCTTCTAACAGCTTGCCTCTTTGGCAAGTGGACAGTAAAGCTGACTTCAGAAACATGGAATGGTTTTGAAAGCAGACGTCAGCGTCAGAGCTGAACTCTGGCTCCCAAAGTACAGGCATGGACAAACTCCTGCTGCAATTCCTACCTCTGAAAGGAAGTTGTATCCCGTGGAGAGCCAAAGCAGGTTATTAAGTAAATCTATCTAAAAATCTACCTCAAAATTCTTGTCCCAGTAGAAGCCAGATGGGCTGATATTGTTAATAAGACTTTCTCTCTACAAAATCTTCTATACTCTGCCAGGATTGTATTCCTCCCTTGAAATGAACAACATCAGTACTTTTAAACTTCTCTTGACCAGGATGATGTTGCAGCAAAAGAAGGTTTTGGCTCAGTTTGAACAGCAGCAGCAAATTCGTCTGGAGTCTCTGAAACAGAAGCTGCTCGGATTGCATCACCTAGAAACTGAGTTGGAGAATCAGCTAAAGGTAGGTCAGGCTAAAATGACTCATGGATCTGAAGCAGTACATGGCAAAACATTTGACAGTTTTAGGGTCTCTTTGCTGTCTAGTTGAAATCGGTGCTAGGATTCACCACTGTCTTGTATGAAACACTTCCTGCTGCTAGCCAGATTGTTTCCTGAGTTTCTGCAATGACATAGGCCTTTTTTGTTATGCCACATGTAGAATAACATAACCTACAATCAAGCTGTGTTGGGTTACCCGACTTCTGGTTTATCTTTGTGTGCAGGAAGCAGAGCAGGACTTTGTGAATGAGTTGGCTGTGCTGGCCCGAGTTCCAGTGGTTGTGAAGAAGAAACCTTCCAGAAGGAGCAAGACAGCAGGTTGGTACAGTCCTGAATTGTTTAAAAAATCCTGCATCATTCCACATATGAGTGCATATTTTGCAACACGACACAATGGAGTTTCAGGACAGAGTTTCTGTCAGTGCCATTTCCTTAACTGGGTCATAGAAAAGTAAGGCAGCCTTCCAAGGTCACCCAGCTTGCCAGTAGCACAGTCACAAATAAGTGTTGCCATTCCTCACTCCAGAGCAGTCCTTTAGCCGATAGATCACATTGTGTCCACTGAAGTAAGGCTTGGCCTTGCTCAAACCAAAATGATTTTTCATGTTATTTAGAAATTACTCTGTTCACCTCAACCACTTCAGCAGAGCTGAATTGCCCAGCTTTCATTCTCCTGGTAGAATGGAAGAATTGCCTTCCTCCACTCATGCTCACAAGTAAAATCTTACTGAATCAGGACACTTGAAATATTTATATGAATTTACTGAAGTTTTAACAAACTAACTCATTATTCAGGAGATACCTAGGGACAAATTGTTGGACTAGCAGTTGTGTGTCCTGATCCACATTTGGGTGGAGCATGCAACTTCTAATCCTTTGAGCCATGCAATCCTTCTGTCATCATCAGAATGAAACATCTGGCATTATACTTGAAAGATGATGAAAAGTGAGAGAGGTGCCCGAAAGGGAAAAGCAGTTCACTCACCTGCACAGTTTTGAAGTCGCTCTCCCCAGTCAGTTGTGTCTAAAGCGTGCAAAGCTGTTTGCCCTGGAGGGTAACCTGACACCAGGGACACATGTGGAAGCTTAGTTCAGGGCCCTAAAAACAGCGACTTTTTAACGTTAGATTGTTCTGATTCAAATCACATAAAATTATGAATTGAGTTTTCTTCTGTTTGCTGGTAGTAAAAAGACATTTTCAATTACTTGCTATGAAAATATATGATAGGGCTTTCAACTGTTGCACCTCATGGAAACTTCAGTGCTCACCAAGTGTGGAAGTTCAATGTCTGCTCTGTGAGAACTAACTGATAGTAAAAACCCTATATTTTAGACTAGTGTAAAGTGGAATTAATTCCTTGGAATAATAACATATATGTATTAGTGTTAGAGTATATTTTTTTGCTTTAAGTTAATTAAAACCAAACAAGCTCTATTTTATGTGATTTTTCTTTTTTTAATCCACATGCATTTGGCAATTCAGAGGAAAAAACAAACTCAAAAAGAAAGAACTTTCAGTCACCAGAATCAGCAGACAAAGATGATTCTCATGAAAATATTCAAGACCCCCGTGGACTGACATCGGACTTATGCAGGTACAGTAGAGGCTAAAAAAATAGTATGTGAAGAACTATTTATAACAAGTGGTACAAAATCTGCTTCATAAGCAGGTACATCAGTCAAACCCGAAATATAATGCTGAGCTTCTTCCTTAATAGTTACTTCTCCTTCTTTATATTCTTTTTTAAATTTAGGACAATCATCTGAGTTTGCTTGTCTGTGCTACTGTGTATTTTATAAATAACTTTGATTTTAGGTAGAGAAATGAGAAATACAGTTTCCAAATTTCTTTTAATTAGGTTTTTTAAAACCTGAGTCACAGACAGCATAAATCAGCAGAGACAAGTGAATCCAATGGAACTAGGCTGACATGTAGCAACCAAAATATGGTCTGTGGTATTTAGGCTTTCAACTTCCACCTTTAGTTCAGGAACAAAGACAAGCTCCAGTCTTTGGCTGATGAGGGCAGCAGTTCTAACAATTATTTTCTTGATAGATGTTTCAGTTGGCTTAGGCCTGGCTGCTAACTAAAGGAGAAGAAATGGCTACAAACCTGAAAGATGCCAGCTGATTACTATGGGCAGATCAAACCAGCCAGCTGGTCGCTGGGGCTTGATATATTGAGCAGAGAAAATCCTCTTGACAGGCAAAGCAAACAGTTGGTTCTCAGGAGCCACAGGCCTTTGGGGAAAAGTATTTATCCCCTGAGTGACCTCAGCCTGGGACTGACTTCAGGAGATGGCTTCTTTCCCTGATGGCATCAACCCTTTTCACACACTCCTTTCCCACAGCCCGCAAGGGGTACTTGTGTA
>NW_010426291.1:30226-48918 GCF_000710305.1 Buceros rhinoceros silvestris | reverse complement strand
TAGGGAACAGGGACCCAACAAAGGAACATTTATCTTTACATGACTATATTTCAGCAGCCTCAACTGAGGCAGCTGAAACCAACAAGTGCAGAAGTTATAATTATATAGCAAGTGCCTTTCTTCTCTTAGCAAAATTAATTGAAGAGAGAATTTAGCATTTTAAAAACCCTGTCTGCAGTTTTGTTTTATTGTTCTTATTTCTTTCAGAGAGATGTTACAGAGTCGGCATGAAGAGGAGACTGAACCAAGGAAAAACTCAAAGATGCTAAAAGAGAGAGGCAACAGGTAGTAAAAGCATTTTATATGAGCTGTTAGAACACAGTACCAAAGCATTCTTCTGGGGAATCGCAGCAGCTATAATTACTGAGCTGCTTTACTGAGGAACCACGAAAAACATCAATAATAAGCGAGAAGTCTTCCTTAGCTGCAGACCAAGAATCAATCCCAACTACCTTTAGCTGTTAATAAAACATTCCCGTTTGGTTTTGGTAAGGTGGAACAAGGAAGTCTGTAATATAAACTCCTCCAGATTGCTTGAGGAATGTGGAGGGGAGGTAGTTTTAGGTTGGGAATATACCTGAGGAAAATATGCTTGTAGGAGAACAGATCCACACTAGGCTGGTTGCCCAGATGAGCGTATTTCAGTGAGGTTTCATTACAATACTGATGTAGTCTTTTGAGCCCTAAATGTGGTAGATTGGGTCTTAATATTTTGTGATTTCTGCTTTGGACTAACAAAAATAGACAGAATTGTAAGGAATATGTTATCAGACTTCTGATGGTATTGCTAGGTCAAAACATATTACATTTGGTCTCTCTGTTATATATATTAGTGCTTCCAAGGATATGTATGCTTTTTTAAATTTGTACAAAGGTTTTTATAAATGTATTTCTCTGCATTTGTCTCAGGTTTCAAATCATTATTTTTAGGAAGAATGAGATGTAAGCAGTTTACTTTTTTTTTTTTTTAAACTCCAGTTTCTAGCCTTCTTCCTTAAGTATGCTCTTTTGTTATGCTCATGTTTCCTATGGGAATTCTTCGTTATGGAAAGCAGCTAGTTCTTACTGGCTGTACAGAGCACCTGTATTGCCTAATAAATTGCACCACTTAAGCAATCTTACAGCTTTCATGAGATGAAAATTTTCTACCTTTTTATAATGAACATTTTGCTGTCCTTTGGCTCATGATGGAAAATACCCCATCAGTTACGCATTTTACCTCAGACAAAAGTGCTGCCACACAAATGACTTTACCAGGCATGTTACACACAGTTGTTAAATGGTTAATTTTCACCTCGATCAATCGTTGTAAACGTTTTCATTTTCTAACTTGTACCACTTCATGCATTTGATTCTGGTATTTCAGTACTTGGGTTTGATAGTCTTTCTGCTTTCCTGATCTGGAAAAAAAGTTGTGCTTTTTTTAGATGTAGCCTATTTATTTGCCTCCATTTGAACATCGTAACTCTGCAGAGTGCTCTATAGGCAAGGAGGAAGCTTTAAATGAGCTTCCTGTGTTTCCTATAGGAAACATAGAGCTGATGATGTTTGAAACTACGCAGAGCAGCAGAGGCTCCCGCTACAGTGAGGATGCACCATAGTCGTCCAAACAGGGTCTCTAATTACCGGAGCCACGTTTCTAATTACCCAAGCGGGGTCTCCCAGATGCACTGTAACTCCTTTGGCTAGGCACGCTTGAAATGGCTTTGTTTCTGCATTAAAAGGTTTAGATTATCCAAAAGCAGGGCAGCAGTGCCCTCTCCTGGGCAGCTAGCGATGTTTCCATCTCTTTGCTGCTGGAGATGACGGGCAGGGAGCACCGGGGAGAAGCCAGGGAGGGTGCCGGACGCTGGCAACGCCCCGCTGGGTGCCGGCTCCCCCCTGCCCGGTACTGCAGCTGCATTTAGGTTGGAAAAGACCTTTGAGAACATGGAGTCCAACCTAACACTGCCAAGTTCACCACTAAACCACATTCACACGTCTTTTAAATACCTCCAGGGATGGTGAGTCAACCACTTCTCAGGGCACTCTGTTGCAGTGCTTGACAACCCTTTCAGTGAAGAAATTTTTCCTAATATCAAACCTAAATCTCCCCTGGTGTTATGTTACATTTTATGTAATGTTTTATGTTATGTTGTTATGTTATTCAACTTTAACCATAGTTACAGTTAGTATCTGGATTCTCATGCTGAAGATCTCCCATCATAGTCATTACATAGTAGGGGGGAGGTTTTAGCTCTGGCCCCTCAGGTCAGTTTGGATCCATTTGACTGCTTATTTCTGAGCCAACACAGAACAGTACAGAGACAGAGATTTTTTTCTTGATGCTGTGAAATACTTTATCACCAGCCAAATGGGCACAGATTGTCACAAGTTTTAGCACAGGTACTCCATCAGGAAGAAAAGATTATTTGCCATGAGATGGGTGAACTGCTGGAACAGATAACTCAGAATGCAGAACACATATCCTTGGGAGACTTTAAATCATCAGCTGGACAATGTTCTAATCAACCTAACTTTGACATCAGCCCTGTTTTGAGGAGGCTGGACTCCAGATGATACCTCTTCCAACTTAAATCTTTTCGTGATACTTACATTCTTCCCTACTTGATGTTTTAGCAGAACGTTTGGTGCTTCCCAGCCCAGTTTGTATCTTCCCTCTGTTTAAGGGATGACAGATATTGCTCACAAATCAGAGGTTGTGCCTAGAGAGTCCCTGGGAGATTTGTTAAGTTCTAAGTTTTTTGTTAAGTTCTAAGCAGTTTTGCCAGCTGAGAGCAGTCTCCAGCATAGTGGGTGTCAAATGGGGGAAAATGGGATACCTAGGCACCAGCCACAGTTGAAAACACTGGCTTTATAGTGTAATTCTGTAAAGCACCCACTCTTTAGTTTATTCTGGGGAAGCTAACAAGGAGCTTTGATCATGCTTTACAGCTATATATCGAAAACACTTCCTGCAGAAATTTTGGGAAAAAATGTCATGCCTTTTTGTTGTAATATTGTTACCTTCATGATTGTGCTTAACCTCATTCACAGCTTTATGACAAGGGTATACTGCATAAAAATTCTAGGCATGATGTTAAGAGCCATCCAGTACCTTGTATATCATGCAAGAATCAAAATAGCCCACAATGGTCCTCCTGCTGTAGAAAATTATGGAAAGCCTCATCGTACAGAAGTCTTGCTGAAAGGTGGCTTGGACCACGCTGAAGAGGTGTGCAACTTACAAATCTTGTACTTGGGACACTCAGGCTGATGCCAGCTCCTGTGCAGTATGGGCAGTTTCATTCCTGACATAAACAAGCACCAAGTCACACATAAAAATCCTTTTCTCCAGCCTGTGCATGCAGAAGCCCAATACCAGGGCGTGCTCCAGATTAGCACCTTCACTCTCACCATCATGGCATCTACACCAGTCTTTGGCAGCCATTCCAACATCCAGAGATCACTGCATGCACGTTTTTTTGGTTGTATTTCTATCTGAACAAATGCTTCTTCAATGTGTTCAGCAGTGACTATGAAGAGCTTAGTGTGCAGCTGCCCAGCCTGCTCCATACTATCTGGGAACTGCCTCTGCACTGGGAGGGCTCCTGGAATTGGCACTCTCACAGCTGTGGCCACTGCTGCATGGCAGAGCATCACTAGAGGGGACAAGGCTCTGGACCCTGCGAGCTGAGTACTTTCCGAAACAGCATTGCAGTCACTGATGTATTTGCAGGTTGGCTTACTTCCCGTTGTGAGGAAGAAGTTGCTAAGCTGAAAGCTTTTTTAAAGCAGAACATATGACTGCTCACTGTGCTGGAAAATTACAGAATATTCAGTCAGGGAGGGGGGCTGATACCTAACTACTTTATCCATATCACTGCAAATACTTAAGAGTTACATGATGCTCAAAGAACAGTATCCCAAATGCTGCATTTTTACAGAGATGTTATTCCCTCTCCGATACACAATTTATTTTCAACTGAATACCCTTTCACTGATTTTCATCACTGAAATGTATTTGGAAAGTTTGTGCAAAGTTCACCACAATCATGATGAAAAACTAACCTCCACTTGGTTTAGATTACTGAGATTTAATATTGGCCAGGTCTAAATGGCAAGAATTAGCTTGTTAACCGTGCACTAAGCTGTGTAACTCCTTGCTCCAGGAAGTCAAAAACGCCAAGATTTTAACTGGGTTTAAAAGCACCTTGGCAAATTCATGGCAGAAAACTTCACTGACAGCTACTAAGATGGTGCTGCTTGTCAAGAAATTACAAGGCACTGGAAATGAGGGAAACACTTGGAGGAATATTAGCATTATGTTTGTTCTTCTGGCCTCCATTAAACTTACGATGTTGTCTACTGGAACCCAGGGTAGATGGTAATCTGACCTAGTCCAGTCTGCAGTTTTAGTTTTTGAGGATGAAACTCAGTGTATTGCCAAGAGAAATATTTAATGGCTGGACAGCTGCCAGTTTTGGTACAGTCTAAGCATCACAATTGACAGGCTTTGCTACAAAGGCTAAAATTCAAACATGTAACTGCATTTCTCTGGTAGCAGACAAACTCTAACACAAGACAAAAAAGGGTCCAAATTGTCACTCAGGAAACAATCTGTGGATCCACATCACTTGACTGACAAAGATGGTCCTCAGACTGGTCATGGGGACTAATTTTAAAGGGTCTGTAAATAGAAGTAGGGAAGAGCCAGTTTTACATCATTAGGGATATTTCAGGTGTTAAAAGGTTATAGCTTTGCTGCAAATTTTTAGAAGCTTGATGATTCAAATAAGCATGAAAGCTTTGCACTACTTTCTTCTTGCAGTTGAGGTAACAGCAGCTCCCCACTAACAAGTTCACAAATTGCCAAAAAAATCTCCTACCTTGGAGCTCCGGCAAGGAGCAAACTCCAAGTACATTTTCCTATTCTGAAGGTGTATTCAGGATCACCAGCAAGGTAGGGGCAGGGGCATTGCTGTGAAATAGGCTTCCAGGTGGTAAAAGAAGCGCCACTTACCTTGGTTTGTTTAAACCCTCATGAGCAATGGCATCTGCCATCTCTTTGATGGTATATCACAAGTAAGGTATCCTTCATCTCACCTGGTGACCATGCAGTAAGGTACCTGAGCTCCAAAAAAATGCTGCTTACATCACATCTAGGTAGTACTGCATGTCCAGAGTGGAGACTCCCAGGCACAGCACAGGATTCACAGGCTTCCTGCAGGCTGTCCCTCAGCTGTGGCAAGGCAGCAGCAGTCAGGAGCACACTCGCATATTTCTCTTCAGAGAAATCACAGCAGAGTTACATTGACCTGACAAACAGAGCTTTGTTCACAGAGAAGCACTGGACCACGAAGTGCCTCACAAACACCCATTTATTATTCACAGACATGTGAAAAAATAAATGCATGTTAACAACAGTGGATCTTGACTAGCTTGTAGCTGTTTAGTATGTCGGAAAAGCGGAATCTGTCAGTACCAGTTACACAACAATCATTTCTGTTACCTCAAGCAGGACAAGCCTAGTAGATCGAGTACAAGTTTTACTCGAAGGTGCAACAATTGCTACTTCCATAAACACATGTAAGAAAATCACTAAGGAAATTGTAATCATCGGTTCCAAATTTTTCACACTACGTCAAATTTGATGCGTAGTTTTACAAACCAGCTTTATTTCTATTGTCGGAGTCAGATTACCAGAACTGTTGCTAACTCTTCGATACTCAGAGCAAATGGGTTGGAATAGGACAGCGGAGATGGGGACTTGGCATTTCCAGACTGCCTTACCTGCTAGGCGGTGGGTTATTCCAGGGCAGGTTGTCCTCAGGCTTCTCTGCTAGTATTATTTTACTTCATATAAAATACCTAAACCACCAAGTGAGCAAGCAAGCCTAGGGATGAGGCTGGTCTCTAGGCAATAGGAAATGAATGTGAATCCTTAGCAGAAGAGATTGTTCATTAAATACTTTATTTTTCCCTTACTCTGGGAGCAATCAGTTGGGTTCACTGAAGGCTGAATTACAGTGTTGCTTCATTGATTCAGATCAAAGCCGAAGCAAAAAGAAATCTGGCTATTCAGACCATCTGTGCTTCAGGTAGGATACTTTCCCAACTTTTATGTGCCACAGCCCTGTGCCAGCAGAGCTTATTGCTGCATGGAAAGGATGGACAGGTGCAAAATGGTCAAGCATCACATCTAGATAAAACCATTCCACTAGTACCGTGCTGCTACAAGACTTTCCCTAGTGCAGCTTTGTAGTGTAGAGAAGGGCAAAGTGCCACAAGGCCAAGGGGAGGTATTTTGATGACCTGGTTGATTTCATAGCACCCCACCCTCCACCATAGCCCATGCCTCCCACAACATCTGCAACGCAATTGGACAAGTAAAAAGGGATAGAAAAGGTTTCTTTCGATAGTTTCTTAAACCATCTTTAGATAGTTTGTGAGTGAGTCAGTCAGAAAGACAAGGAGAAAGCATTTCCTTCACTCTCACAGAAAGAGAGAATTGAAGTCCTTATCTTACCTGCAGCATGTCTTGTTCATGCTGTCTAAACACTGTCCCAGTTCAGTCAGCAAAGAAAACCGGTATTAAATCAAATAGTTTAGGTCAAACCAGATCACTGTATACTGGTTCTGTTCATCTACAGATGAAGATGATGGCAATCAATTACCATTTCAAGCAAATCAGATGCAGACATGAAGGTCTTGGGAGAAAGCTCAGGTCTCAATTTAGGTCTCATTTGGCCAAAACTGGGGCAGCTGCAATGTCAATAGTAACTACATTTTTACTGTGAGCTCTATTTAATTAAGACAGATTATGGCATGCTATAGTATGCATATGCAGACACTTAACACCCCTTGTGATCTAAGAAGGTTTCTTCTTGCATATGGTATCAACCTAAAAGACAATTTCTCTTGAGTTTCTTCATTCTGAATTTTCCATCACTGAACAACAGCACTGGAAAGCAGAGGAAGACACTTACCCATCAATTAATTTCCTTTATTTCACAAGCTTTTAATTCAGAAATTGAACCACGACTAGTAGGTCTTGATACGGTAGAGTAAGTAAAAATGCATGTGATTACAAAGGAAAAACTTTGTACAAAAAACTTTAAAAATCCGACGGCAACGTGGATTATCTTTAAGTACCAAAAGTCTCATGCAGAAGGAGAGCACTACTGCCCAGGTGGAGGAATCCCTGCAGGGGTGGCAATGGCATTGGTATGTATAAGTGATGGCTCTGTCTGAAACGGAAACAAGAAGGACACAGACTTGGAACGTACTGAGCGGGAAGAGACAAGTGCTACAGAGACCATTTGTCGTTACGTGTCCCGATGATTTTCTGTGTCTCAGAGAAGTGCTTCTTGGGTTTATAATAAATTAAAGATGAAACAGAAGCTGCCTATACTACTCTACTGCATACTTTCAAGATGGCCATTTTCTTCCTTTGTAAGTGTTTTTGGTGGACATTAATCTTGGCATTGTGTCTAGTCAATTGTTGGCAACGTGTTCTAAAGGGGCTCACTCACAGAATGCAACTTGCATAAATAACTCGGTAACATGCATTAACTACTCTAATACAGCGAAAGAGTGCAAAGAAACGATCATTCAGTTACGAGACGAAGCTAAAACCTGTAGTCACTAAAGGGGCAATGGAAGCACCATGCTTTAAGGTGACTATGGCATGAAAGCACAATTGTGAGGCAAGTAGTTCCAAGCAAACACACCACACTATTATCACCTCTTCCTATACAAAAAAAGAAAGACATTTCAGTTTTTATTTCCATTAGTACCAAATAAAACTGTACGTTTGATAACACAGATATTGAAGGGAACAGACATTATTCCCATGATCCTTCATCCTTGTGTTTCTGTCCATCATCATTTTTCAGCCAAGACTGGTAATATTAGAGCGACCACCAGGAGGTGCCACGATGCGGTGGCCAGTACGGCGTGGGTTATTGTCATCTATCTGAGCTCCTGCAACAACATAACATCAGAATACAAAGCTATGAAAAGGAATAAACATCAGCAGTGAGATTTTACCTGGCTAGTTCCAGCTGCGCTTCCTTCACACCACCATCAGCTGTTTTTTCTTGAGCCAGACCCTGACTGCAGTGCTAATCAGATCTTCAAAGCACATTTCTGAGCCTAGCTCCAGTTTTCTTCAATGAAAAGTGTGAGATTAAACATTTGAGATCAGACTGATGCTCACCCGGCAAGGGGAATTGTTTCTTGCTGACTTGAAGAAGAGCCCATGCAGGGATGACAGCCTACAGACTGGCTGGGGTTCCTTCATGAGATCAGACCTTGACAGAAAATGTGTGCAGAGTGGATTTTCCAAACCTGCCTCATTGATGTAGAATACCTGTCCCTACTGAGTCCATGGGTCAACAGTACAGTAAATCTCATATCACAAGATCCATGTGATCATGGGTCACAAATCCATGAGGCAAGGAGCGTTGAGCTGATGTAAACTCACACCCACGTCCAGCGGTAGTGTAAAATGTCGAGAGGTTAAGCTTAAGGTGACAGCAAGCTTTCTGCCTAGCTAAGTATTATCTGATCATACTCAGCTTCCTAAAGGCAGTGTAAGACTACTGTAAAGCACAGGATCATTCTAAATGCTATCATAGTCTCTGGTTCTGCTTAATTTCATAAGAACACAGTAATGTGCATTTGATTCAGATCAAACTGATACTAGTAGATGCCTTGGAAACAGCCAGATCCAGCAGCAGACTGTGAAACCACAGCTTCAGATGCTTATGAAAAGCCTACTTACTGGTTATTATTGTTAGAGGTCAAATCTGTAAGCAATTTTTTTGCTTTATATAGATTTGTGTATCTGTATGTGCTCACCATGGCCCCAGGTGTACAAGCAAGAATTTACTCCAAATCAGCAGGAGTGTTTTTAAAATACTTGCTCTCCTTGGGCTTTTTTCCAGAAGATGTATTGTTTAGTTTTGAAAGACAGGATCTGTCAGACAGGAAGACTCCACCATCGGCTCCCACAGGGGAGAAAATCCAGTGACTTTCATAAGAACATCAAAAGAAGTCCCTTATTTACCAGTGGGGGTGGAGACTTTTGAAGGGTAAAGATTTGACACACTTGCAATTATCTTCAAATGACAAGAATTATTTCTAACAACTCACAAGGATGATTTCCCAGTCTGTTTCTTATATATCATGGAAAATATTTTGGGCACCAAGAGCAAAGGGGACATGAAATACTCTGATCTGCATAGGAATAGATTCTGCACATGGTTTTCTGACCATGGACGAGGAACAGTTGAGGTTTCCATGTCTAGCAGTTTCTGGTGATGCAGCAAGAAAAAAATCTGAGATGTATGAGCCATGTTGAGATGCACCAGACCCAAGTCCCAGCAGCTGTATTTACCATCAAGGGGCCTCAGTCACATCAACCAGAGACCTAAGCTAACATCAGTGGGTCAGGTAAATAATACTACAAGGCTGCATGCAGAGAAAAATTTTAGATGGCAAACATTCTGAGTATTTGACAATTATTTTAAAATATTCCTAGGGAATAAAACATACATATAAAATACATGTATAAAACATACATATACATACATTTATAAGTATAGGCACATATATGAGAATATATAATCCTTTCGTATTTCATAAAAGAGGTAACTATAATTGAAATTTATCACCAATAGTCCATACTCACAGCTTTAATGCATTTCTGATGAGTCAGGCTGACTTACCTGATAAGCTAAAATTAGACTGATGGAGGTTTCTGATTGGTGGGGGCTGGTTTTTGGCAGGGGAGGATTTAGTTGAGGGTGCAGGAGTTGCATATTTTGGTGTAGCTGGGATTTCATACACAGGCCCATCATACATTCCTCTGGCAACTCCCTGCAGTCCTCCCACCTAGATCAAGAGAATAAAAACCCGGATACTGAATGCTCTGATAATGCTCCCTAACGATAACCCTGCCTATATGCAGAGACCACAGAGCACAGAGTTATACTCTCCATTAGCTGAAGTAAAAATGCACCTGTATTCTCAAAGCTACAGTCTGCTTTATATGTAAAGGAGATTATAAAACTTCCTCCCTCTGTTTTTATCTATATATTAATTATAAGAAAGAGATCCTTATTAGGCATCCTTCACAGTCGACAGGGAGCAGAGGGATTCAAAAGAACAGATCTGACCTGAGATCTTTATTTTAAGTAATTTCCATCACTATCACTTCTTGTCTCTCCATTCAGAGGGTGTTCAGCAAGGCTGGGTCAGCTGCTGAGTTCCGCTCTGGTTGTTTCAAGACTAGTACCCACTATACTGATTGTAGCAATTTCACTCCTACCTGTATTCTCTCTGCTTCTCCCCTTCAAATATATCATTATCTTCATTAGAACTCACTGAAAAGCGGTGGCAATTTTTAAATTAAAATTTCAAAAAATTTTCCACTTCTTGTCATGAACTAGAAAAGTTATACACTAGTCTGTAGCATGGGACCCATCTTCCATTATTTGTCAATACTGCGTCTGTCATTTCTGATTTCAGTTTGAAGCACCTAGATTTTATCCCTGTACTATAAGGAATATCAGAAAAGAGAATCATAACAGCCTCAGTGGCCTTAAAATCACAGAAATCTAGGAAATAATATTTTTTAAAAACAGTTCCCATTGTCAGGAGGAGCCTGAAGCCATGGAACTACAGAAGCCAAAGCTCATCAAAAAGATCAGAAATCTGTGGCTTACAAGATGAACATTTTCCCAGCAGGTTAACAGTGACATTAAAATTCTGTATAGGAAGGACACTACTCACAGAGGTTTGATCCTCTTACAGAAATCACTGCATTTTCCTTGCTTTTGGTAATGGGGACATCAGGCTCTGAACAGCCACTGTCTCACAGGCTGAGCCAGAACTAATGCCCAGAAGGGAGCAGCTGCTGATCACAGCAATGAATCCATCTTCCAGAGACCCACAACAAAAAGAATTTATACTGCTATCCCTGCTCCAGGGATGTGTACATGTATACAGCTATCCTGAACCAGTTACAGCTTTGCAGACCCTTGTTTGATGTGTTTTTTCTATATTCCTTTGTCATGCACTGACATTCAAATGGTGGCTGATATGACCATCAGCTGAGTTTTTCTAAGTATGTCCAGTCAATCAAATTCAATACTGGGAAAAGAAACCTGGACATGAATCTGCTCTCCTTTCCTCTTGGCAGGCAGCAGAGGGAGCTGCAAGAGCAAAAATTATCAGTCCTTTTCTTGGTCCTTAGCAGATCCAAGTATCTAAAGGCAAGTATTTGCTAAGTATCTAAAATCAAAGGTCTCTCCCAAAATCCAGTCCCACTTGCAAGATGCAGATTTCATAGACTGTTACGCTTCTGCGAACTCCTGGTATGAGACATCTCTGATACTTGTTTTTAAAGTGGTGTTTTCAGTGTTTAAATATCATCACTAATTTATATAGCACTCTCATTCACTAAACCCTTGAGAGGTAGATGTGAAAACCCATGTCATCTAAGTAGAGAATGTAAAAAAAGTGTAACCAATCGGTATTTTGCGAAACTCTTTTGCAGGCACATTTGATTTTTACAGTGCCTCTTCTCATTAGAACACCAAACCTCTTTGTATGCCACAGCTTGAAAGAATTTGTGTAACACATGATGAAAGACAACCCGCTCACAGACTTAATTTCAGCTGCCATCCCCAGAGGCTATTGATAAATGCTTGGTTGAGGAAAATTATGAGGTTTAGTCAATTTGTCTTGTTACATATCCTCACACAGTGGATTTCTTACTCAGTGGCAAGAAGCAATTTCCAAATAAAGTGGAACTATTGCCAATCCAATTGGTTTTCAACAGAGGAGCACGGATAAAATTGAAAACCAGAAGAAACACAGTCTTAATCTTAGTCATTTCCCAAGCTTTTTATTAAACACAGAGTTTTCTGAGCTGTGAATGCTGCTAATACTCAGCTCAGTAAATGCTGAGCTCAGCTCAATAACAGTTCAGAGATGTCACATACAATGTGTATCTCTGGCTTACATGCTTTTCTTCTCTGTAGTGTGGCTCTGCAGTATGCAAAGCTTAGCAACAATTTAAAATTCCAGTTTTCTTCTGACTAACCCTTCTCCCAAAGCAGCTCTACTGACTGAAGCTCATAGTGTCAAGTTACGGCAGCTCACACTTGCAGAGGAACCAGTTTTTTGGTCACATTTTGAACAAATTATATATAGTCCATCTGATATGGACTCAGCACAATAATAATAATTATAATAAAAATATCTGCTACTGTGGTTCCAAGAGCATATAGCTATAAAGAAGATGAAATAATATCTGACATTACCTTGTTCCTGATTTTGATACGCTGGTAAAGATATTCAGGGAAAGGTTTGCGAGGGATGAAGCGGCCCATTCCCTTATTTACATGCAGATTTCCATCTTCATACACAATCTTCCCTTGGCTTATGACCACAAGTGGGGCACCATGGCACTCCATTCCTTCAAAGATGTTATACTCAATGGCCTGAGGATCAACCAACATATTCAGTGCAAGTTCGGTACAAGATCTCTTTCAGTTAGTAACTTACAATCTGTATTTGTGGTCATAGTTTTAGACAACTGCCATTAAGAGGTCTATAAAACCCTTTTGTCTAAAGGAGAAGCAATGCATTTTGATATTAAATTATTTTAAAGAATCTCTATAATCAGACTTTGCTGGATCACACATTTCCTTTCCACTTTCCATCAAGGTTTTATCTCATTTGTTTTTAAGGGTTTTCCGTATTTATCCAAGTCTCGTCTATTACATTTCTAAGTGCAGTAACCCTATTAAGAAGGAAAACTATGACTCAGCTGCTGGTACCCAGAGGACATGGTCCCCAGAGGGTATGGTCCCACCATGCATCTGCTGTGACTGTGTAAGGGGGCCAGCACACATATTTTTGTCTGAAAAAGGCCAGAAAGGACCAGGAACGCCTGAATCTAAATGGGAATGACTGTCAAAGGGCAGGTAATTATAACTTTCTTGCAAATACAGAGAGATCCCAAGACAGAAATCAAATCACCTAAACTTCCTTCTTGAGATTTTCTAAAGGTTTTTGCTTTTTTAATATAAACCACATTACTGGATTTCCAGTGAAACTTTTGGAAGAACCCCCCAGTATAAAAGACCAAAGCACTGATCAATAAGATAACAACTCCGAGATAGACAACACATAAGATAAAACCTGTCACAGTCAAAATTAAAGTGACTGTGAGTCACTGGTACTCTGCATTAAGGGCAGCGAAGTACACGACAAAGCTGTGGAATTAAATAGAAAATCTCAGCTACGAAGCTGATCAGAGCTGTATTATCTAAATATTTAATCATCTCTCGTAGTCTAGAATATTGTTGATTTAAATGTGCAATTTATAGTCTCGGGTGCTTTTCAGGTAACCCCAAAAAAGTGAGCTTGTTTTAAATTTACCATCACATCTTACTAATCTCAGCTGCAGAGCTGCTGATTCACACCTATTTCCAGATCTGACACAGGCATGCAAAAAATAGTGCAATATATTTATTTGTATACACAAAGAGAAAAGAAATTCTTCCTGATCCAGTGCTTGCAATGCAAGATTTCAATACTCTGATCAGCTGAAACATTTATCCATTTCAGAACAGGAGTAGGCAGTTACCCCTCTCCTCTATATCATGTGCATTTGGCGTTTCCACAAATTAGATCAACAGCTGAAAAGCAACAATGACATGTCTATTCTCTTACTGGTTTTCCTTTTCTCCTTACCGATTTATGGCTTTTAGCTGTTATAGTCTTCACCTTATCAGGGTCCCAAATAACAACATCAGCATCCGATCCCACAGCAATCCGGCCTTTTCTTGGATACAGATTAAAGATTTTGGCAGCATTGGTGCTGGTGACAGCTACAAACTGGCTCTCATCCATCTTGCCCGTGGCCTAAAAAGAACATGATTTGAGCAAAACATGCTTTTAAAATGGGGATTTACTATTCAGAGTACTGAAGAGTCAGAGGGATATTGGAAAGCATGTAGTTCATATATAGGGTGATGCTGCATGAAACAGAGATTTTATCAAGCAGGACTTTATACATGGAACATTACTTGGGAGTTTCAAATAAATGAATGTGTTACTCTTGACATCCCAAAGAACAGCCAGTAAAACCTTAACTGAGCAACCTGATAGTGTCATCTGCATTATCTAAGGTCCCTTTTTCTACACACTGATGCTTCAGTGTGTTTTGCTGCTAGTCCCAGTAATTTTCACTTAAATGTTCTAACAATTTTGAAAGAGAAATTTGTATGAGTATTATGAGATTAAATAAAAGATCAAGATTCAGACTCTTTTAGAAACATATCTTGCAAATTAAGTCCATTCTACTATTAGTATTACCAAACATATACATCTAAGTAATGCAACCCCAGTTATGAAGTCCTTGTCTAGAGAAATGTCACCACCAATTAAACTTTTCAGTGTTTTCAGTGATGGCTTAATAGCAGCTGTACAAACCAGCAGTTTGATTTCTCAGTAGAGCCTTTCGGGGTCTTCCCTGGCAATAAGCCTGGTAAAACATGAGATTTGCAAAATACAAGCTACTCGGTGGTGCAGAACTAATTTACGACCTGTAAATCTGCTGCAGCCCTTTTCTGCAGCTCCTTCTCCGTGGAGCTGGGAGCAATGAAAGAGAAACATCATTCGCTGGCTGCATGTTGCTTGCCTCCCTGCTTTGCCCCTACATGGCAGATACCTGATGCTGCTTCTGTGCTTGGAATCTCACCAGCAGTCCCTGAAGAAAATGGTTATTAAACACAGTCTGGGAGAAGCGGTCATAAAAGCATTGTAAATACTACCGCTTCCCAGTTTGCAATACTTATTCTAGTGCAATGCAGTGTAAGGTCATGAGAGTGTGTGTGTGTGCACAAGCGTGTGTATGGATGGATGTGTATGTGAAGATGGACAATGGAGGAAGAATATCATCAAATATTAGGATCTGTGGAACCATCAAAAAACTGCTAACTTATACCAGCACCCCACCGCAAAATATGCCAGTATGAATTACATGCAATGCTCTCCTTCAAAGCATTTTATCATCTAGCCTCAGGCTCAGCTGCCATCCATTTGCAATTTCTCAAAAACGATGAGACACTTCCCAGATTCAAACAATCCATTCAATCACGTTTACATGGGCTCCACTTCAAAATCATTAAGCTGCTCCAGATCCTACATCTCTCAGAAGCATCCGCTCTGACACGACTGGAAGATGGATCAGTGGAGTCTATTGAAGCCTCAGGTCTAATAAAACTCGATGATGTTGCAGTGTCAAAAGTGAAACACAGCCCTGGGTTTACAAAACTGGAGAAGGTTTTTGAAATAAACAATTCACCTTGCAGTAGTGCTCTCCCAGGGAATTCTCAGAAATATATTAGAAAGTCACTTAAGTACTGGCCAAGAGTCTCATGGCTTTCGTTATTCAGCCAACAGTTCCATTTTATTCCATAAAAGTAAGTGATTACTTACTACAGCCTTGTCCCAGACAACGGTCATTCTTTCCTCAATACCATTGACCCCTTCTGGAATCATAGTGAAGTTGTCCTTTCCAATGGCTTTCTGGGCAGTGCTATATGGGCAATGTCCACTTCCCGTCACCTGCAGGTCCCCACTGTGGAGTTAACACAAAAAAAGTTTAGACCAGGCATCTTCAAGGGTACCTTGGTCTCAGACTTGCTGTGAACGGACCTTTCAAGCCTACGCACCAGAGGCACAGGCCATAAATCGTGTCAGCAGCCTTCACATGTTGGCTACAGATCACTGAAGAGCGACAATGGCACCTTCCCCCAGGAGCACCCTGAACTCACAGATTACAGCCCCTTGGATTCCAGGCTGCTTATCGACAGAGATCAGGCACAAGCCCACTAACCAGGACAAAGGATTACTCTAGGATTAAGGAAGCGATTGGACGCTTGTATGAAATGTCTGCCACTCAAATTAATTCACAACCATGTTGAAAAATAACAGCAAATTTTACAATGCAAAGTCATGAGCATCAAGCTTGTTTCCCTGCATTTCTCTCCTGCATATATGCAGTTCTTACATGAATATTTCTTGTCTGACCTTCCAAAACAGAACCATGGAAGTAAGAAAAGAAGGAATGTTTTTTATCAGGTAGTCTCCTAATTAAAGAAAGGAAGGCATAATGCAAATCAAACATGTGCTCTGGATTTATTTAACTTAAAGGCCTTACTCAGAAAAAGACATGGAGTAAAACACAAAAGGAGCTACCAAACAATAATGCTTTTATTTAAGAAGTCAATGTTTTCAGCCGATTTTCAGAGAATTTTTTTTTTTTTGCAGAGAACTGGATCACAGCTGGTCTCAGGAATATGGACGAAGAATATAACCAATATGCAGAATCTTGCAAAAATAGACCAAAAAAAAAAAAGAGAGGTTCTTCAATATTCACAAGAAACAGCTGATATCTTTAGGTCTTGATTAAGCTTCCAGGAGGCAAGATCATTAAAACACCCTATAATTTCTCTTCCATCACTCCAGAAGGGTGATGTCCCCAAAAGCCTGTTCTCCTTTTCTTTTAACCAGTTATGTAAGATCCATCTGAATGATTCTGGACCACAAACTTAGATTCCAGCAAGCTAACAAATAGTCAAGTACAGAGGAAAAAAAGGCCACACATCAGTAATTCTAATGCAATTTTCTGGGCTGCCAGCCTTAATGAATGCTGACAGTCACGAGAAGAACCTTTGCCCTCTTTCCTTGTTCCTCACCATGCTCACATCTACCCATCCAGGTTTCAGCAGAAATCAAACCCATGTATTTAATAGTGAAAACACAGGCAGCTATGTTTTAGCTATTCCTGATTATTAATGACTGCCTGGTGTTACTCCATAGGATTCAACCAAATCCATTGGTTAAACATTTATTCTAACACAACAATAAATTCAGAAGATTGCAATGCCATTTCTTCCTTTTTGTTGCTCTTCTGTCAGCTAAGCTCCTTGTGGCTTATACCTTCTCCCTCTTTTCTGCACTCTAATGAATACAACCATGACAACACGAGTTCACAGCCAGGCCCTGTATCAATGCCCATTTGCCCATTTCTCTGAGGTTATGTTGCTCTTCTTGCATCACACTATTAATTCCTATACCTGAACGATAAAGCTTCCTCTGAACTTCATTTTCCCTCTCCTCTGACATTTAATAACATGCACTACACTCCCCAGTCTAATCAATAGAAGACTTCTGAAGCTGAAAGTTACTGCTCAAGGGCTGCTTGGCACCTCCTGGTTACCCACATGGGCACTCCTACTGTCTGGATATACTCTACTGTCAAATGGGAGGTGAGCATCCTATCAACTAAAAAACTGAGAGACAAGGGATCACCATGGAAAAC
This sequence comes from Buceros rhinoceros silvestris, assembly GCF_000710305.1. Classification (NCBI taxonomy): domain Eukaryota; kingdom Metazoa; phylum Chordata; class Aves; order Bucerotiformes; family Bucerotidae; genus Buceros; species Buceros rhinoceros. The sequence goes on along the minus strand of NW_010426291.1, from coordinate 31,529 downwards.
ATCTCAAAAAGGAGTGGTGGGAATTAACAGTAGATATGTGTATCTCTAAATGCCACATCAATACCTGGTCATCTTATTCTTCACCATAAACAAGGCTTTCATGGCAGGTTACATCTTCCATGAAGCACCAAGATCTCACATCTCTGTGAGAGGAAATGGCAGATCACAGCAGCAATAATGCAGCAGTACACCACAGGAGATGAAACCTACCTCAGGTGTACGGCCCACAGATGAAACAAGAACCAAATCTCATGAGGCAAATCCAATCTGCAAACCCCATGAGACATGCTGGATTTTTATACATTCAACTTTTCAGTGAAAACCCAACACTTCCTGTGGAAGCACAAGCAGTATGCTGCGTACTTGCAGAGGAGGAATGTTGTAAGGATTTTTTAATAAATGTAAAATGCTGGTCTTCTAATGAACAGTGCAATAGAAGAGTGAAATACTGTCTTTACCAGCATCCTTGCATAAAATTCCTCACAAACACTTGTCAGACTGATAAAACATACAGTCCCTTTTTTAGTTTCACAGTATAGATTTAAAGTATTAAAACTGAAACCAGGCTAAGCTGCTGTCATTTAAGATCTAGGACTTTAAGCCACTAGAAAAAAAAAAAGTCACTTTTGCTTGTTTGAAGGATAATGAAAACTTCTGTGACTCAGTTTGTCTTTCTGACGTTAGTGTTAAAAAAAGTCATTTTTTTGGATTCCAATTCTAAAAATTCTCTTGCTATTTTAACTAATCTGCTTTGACCCACATACTAGTATTTTGGGACTCTCTTCTAGAAAACATATAGCCACGTCTGATAGAGGAAGGAGCCAAACATTTCAATACACACTCACATGTGCTGGCTAAGAGCCTTACCCTCACACAATGAGCTTCACTCTTTACAGTGATGATAGCGACAGAGCAGACCAGACAAGTAATTTTTCTTCCTTATTTTAAGGAACAGAAGCTCAATTACGGAAAATCATTTCTGCCATCAGACCATCACAACAGAACAAACTCCTGCATATTGTTACTAGAACCACATGTAACTCAGAGCTCAACTGCACATTCATTGATAGTGCTGTCCAGGCAGCATATTCAGAGCAGCTGAGTGAAAACCTGGGTTTGTTGGACTTGCACAGTCTGATCCACCGTGTGGAGGTGTGTGTGTGCTGCAGTGTGCATGCTGTAGCAGCGGCATTGACTGACAGCAGCTTCCCATCACACATATATGCCCAGCCTAAAGGGCAGCTCTGCCCAAGCCTGAACTACATATGCAGGGGCCTTATCTTACAGCCACACAAGCACTGCC
>NW_010426291.1:15589-30035 GCF_000710305.1 Buceros rhinoceros silvestris | reverse complement strand
AGCAGGAAACATTTTCTGAAGACCAGTGGGTCACTTTTAGCGTTCAGATTCTGCTGCTCTGTGTAAAGTATTGGAAACCCTAGGAAAGGGAGGCAGCAGTTGAGATGAGTGACACCACATGGTGTTAAATGAGGTTTCGAATGGTAAGTTGAGTTCCTCACTCCAGCACTAGCAATCTGTCCTAGTGGGACTTCAGCTGTGAATTTCTGTATCATTTCAAAGCAGATGGTCTTTTGACCCACTGTTGGATACAGGCAGGAAATACTTTCAGGGATGGGTTTATGGTCTGAGTTGTTGGCAAGGGATTCCTGATGTCTTCTTTTCTAAATGAGAAAGACCTTCTCCCTCTGCTGTCCACATTGTTTTCATCTCTCTAGTAATAACCCTCTCCTTGACATCCTGAAGACTGTCAGCTCATATCCTTGTCAAATGATGGCCTCCAGTCACCAGCCTGTCTCCACCTCAGTCCCCAACAGTCTCCTTTGTAATCCTCTCTGGCCTCTTTCTGCTGCCTGACACACCTTCTCTATATGTACCACTTATCTTTGCTAAAGGGCAGCTTCTCTTCCAGCTTGAGGACCCTGGAACCTATAAAGACACAACACAAGCTAAAAGTAAAAACAAGGCTGCAAGAACTAAACACAAGTAAACTTACGTGATTTTTGTCCACCTCAGATGCAGGCAAACTACCAAGTCAGAGGTTTTCAATACCGAGGAGCTAAAATCACTGAACTCTGCTACAAACACTCACAATTTAGTTTAGGACAGCATAATTCTCAAAAGTGCTCACAGTTTACAGCCCTGCATCAGCTTTGACAAAAACTGCACCAGGAGTTTTCTCTGTTCTGGGGCAACCCTGATTTCAGGAGCTGTTCTTGCCAAGTACAACCAGGGGCTTAGAACTGAAACAATTCTCACAGATGGGGATCGATACACGAGGTTTTCGCTTGTGCTAGACAATGAGGATGCCATCCAATCATATATTAACAATTTGTCTGAGGAAAAGAGAGAACTAAGGGGAAAGCCAGTTTGAAGTCCTGGGCTAAAGACTATCTAGATGTACAACTAGGAATCACTTGGAAAGCAGAAAGAAAAAGAATTAATTCCTGAATAGTCACCAGCTGCTTCTCTGTCACGCTAACCAGGAGCTGGAGAGTCCATGCCTGCTCACCTGACTCAGAGGTTATGTCTCTGGTTTTCTACAGTCCCTTCTTTGTTGTTTCGTGTATGAGACTGGTCTAAAGGGAACTTAACTGATCCCCAGATGCTTCTTCCCATTTGGCTTTTGCACTTGCCTGATTATCAGCCTGTAAAAATTGAAGATCTTACCATGCTAAGAGCGAATTTAAGTGATCTGGAGTGGTAGGATCAGGGCTTAGAGGTGGTGAGGTCACAAAAGCTGCAGCCTTGGCCCAGTTTTTGCTCCAGTAATGTGTCCCATCTGTCCCCAAGCTGGCAGTGATTGGCTCTCCAAAAACAAGGGGACCTTGTGGAAAGCAAAGATATACAGGAACTGATTACAATCTCTCGTCAGCACATTATACTGCTTGCTGCATGAGGCCATATATAATTTATGCATTGCTACACGGTCAGCGTAGCTCCCAGAAAATTAAGCAGCCCTGGTTTGTCTGAATCATAGAAAAAAAATTAATCAGGAGACTCTCTGCGCTACACATGCTTTTGATCACCATATTTACAAAGCTTCCTTTCTAATCCAGAAGGAGACAGTTCAGATCTGGTTTTAATTTAATTTTCTGGTTTTAATCACAGTCATGTTCTCTACGCTGCTCTGCTTTGGAGCGCGTTTAGGTGGAGGATGGGCTCCAGCAGACAGATGCCTTTTTACTACTCCCAGGTTGGGCGCAGCACCAGCAGATAGCAGCATATGGTCCTCAGCACCATACTCTAAGTCTCCAAAAATACAAATATCAAGATGATATTTTGCTCTTTGGGTCTTCCATATTGCTCAAATGCTTTGTAGCACCAACCAGCAGAACAGCCTTGACTCACATAAGCAGCTTCAAAAGTGGCTTCCTCCAGGATCACAAGTCCCTTTTGGGTGATTTGTAAGCTGGATACCTCCATAGCCCCAGCAAGCAGTGTTGACCCACAGGTGTCCCCACTGCATATCTGGCAGGGTGATCATCAGGCACCTCTAACAGCAGGTTCACTGCCCAAGACATCCCTCAAAGGGTAATACCCTGAAATACCCTCAAAAGGCACAGAGGATGTGCTAGACCCTGTTAGGAGTAAAATATCTCCCTCCCACAAACAGAAATACAGCAGTCTAATGGAAAAGTAAAAGGGAAGACAGGATAAAAATCTTAATCTTTAAGGGGACGGTTTGTGGGGAGAGTTTCTCAATGCAAAACTGTAGAAGGATTTCCTTTCATCTTTCCCAGCCATAAGTATTAAGGGTCTGTGATGGTGTTACCATTACTTGATAATGTCTCCTATGCCTTCTGAGTTTGGTCAAGATGTACAGGGTTTTCCACTGAGCTTCTATTAAAAAAAAAAATAAAAGAGTTTGGGGAAGAAAAGAAAGTCTTTTACCTTTCTTTCTGGCCAGTGCAATGATATCAGCTGCGCTCTTGCTCATCACCTTGGTGATGTACACTGGGCAGTTTATTCGGCTGGCAATGGTGATGGCACGGAAAACTGCTTCTGCTTCAAGCTAAGGAAAACAAGCAGGAAAAATTTAACTACAAAAACAGACTGAAGAAAAAATAAACTGGAGGACTGAGCCATTTTTCTCACTGTTTAGCAGCAACTCTTCATGGGTTAATTCATAGAGAGAGACACAATGCTGTGAAACAGGGAGCTAACCCAACCTCAGACACTTCACATTACGAGTAACCACAGCGAGGATGTACTCGCCAATGGGGTACAGCTGACCTGGCACAAACGCAGCTCCCTGGCTCCCTACACCCCAGGAAAGGTCACCTCTAAGCAGTTGATGAGACTCCTCCTTACCTCCCTCCCACCTTTCTGCTTCAGACTTCTGTGTGGCATTTGGAAGAAGAAGAAAGCAAGGAAACATTGTCCCAGCTCAGAGACAACCGTGGCAGCTTACCCTATGCAATCTTTACATAAGGATAAGATGACAGTGAATGTAAAGTATTCTCAAACACCAACTTCAGCACTATGGACTGAATTTAGCTCATAATCCGTAAAAGCCTTTGAAGCATTGCCCAGTAAGTTCCCCTCTGTCAGCACGCGTAAAGGCAAACTCCTCCCAGGGAGCCATCTGGGACATAAGCACACAGAGCAGTCATCTTTGTAGAAGCAGTGTTTTCCAGTGGCTCTGGGGACGCCCTTCCCCAGTCCTCAGTTTTATATCTCCTTCCCAGATGGACTCACAGTATCAGGATTTTAATACCTAAAACTCTGTTGTGACTAAAAATATTGACTCAACGGTACAGAAATTTCCCTCCAAGAGTTGGAGGTCCTTCCAAAACCACATGGCTTAATTCTTCACCATTTTATAAAACATTTTTTCTTAAATCCGACTGTCCCTTCAGGTTGTCCTAGGACTTTTATCACAACACTTGCTCTAGAAGCCCCAAACGCACCCACAGAAGACCAGGGAAGGAGATACAACCTCTGTACCTCAGCACTGGGGCTGAGGTGGTCACATGCATGGTCAGAAAGATGCAAAATTCCTTTCTGGAAACTGTGAATGCAGATTTTCCTTAGGCCCTTGCTCTCATGAAAAGGAAACAACTCCATTCTTTTACAATAAGAAAGCTAAACAGCAAAATGAAAAAGTACATAAACAGTTCAATAGAAGAATGCAACCAATTAAGCTGATTCCTTTTGCCTTGGGGAGAGGTTACATAAAGATCTGAAAACCACAACAATCTCTTCAAGTTTAGCCTCAAATCCCCAGGACCTTGTCTCTTTAGTCTTCAAGGAAAGCAGTCACTTCCCACTACCGCCCTCCGTTATTCCATTAGTGCCTCCACCTTGTCCTCTCATTAAAGAAATCCTTTCCAGATGCCTGAGATGATCCATGCCAGAGCCTGGTTTTAATTATAAGAGAGTTGCAGAAAATGAGCTGCCTCGCAGCATGTTTCCATTCTCACATGTTTGCATTTCTACAGCCTGCATTTCTATTACAAATGTATCTGCTGGCATAAACGTAGATTAGTATGTGGGCATATATGCAGGCATCTTACAGGAGGTTTTCAGCCAAAGCATTTTAATGAATGCAAATACTCCAAAACCTAATCCACAAACCGCACTGCTGATGTTTACCCTGATAACCCATTTGTTTGTCATCACAAATCAATCACAAGGGTCACACTCAAAAAACATGCACGCCCATGCTCAGAGGCAGCAGGAGCTGCAAGTCCTCAGTGTACAAGAACACGCTCATCTCCACACCAAGGGAATGCACCTGCTGCAGCAGCAGAAGGGTGTTTCAGGCAAACAAGGTGAAGGGGCTTTTCAAGCCCCTTCAAGACTTTTCAAGGCTTTGGATAATACTGGAAGAGGCTGTGGGAAGCAGATTGTTGCCTTCCCCCATGCACCCATCTATCATCTACACATAGAGAAGCCGAGCTCTGACAATACATGCTTGACAAAATTTTTCCACAAATGACAAAATGAGTGAAGTCTCTTACCTCCTCAGGTCTGCTCAGGGCATGTCCCTCAGGTCCAGTGATTCCCATCTCCAGAATACGCTTTTGTTCCTGTAACATAAGAGATAAACTCTGACAACTGCTCCAGGATGAAACCCTTGCACCAGGCATCCTCTGGAGGATTGTTAACAGCCATATAGTCTGACTGCCCCTTTTCGGTCTGTGTAATTGCAGCTGCATAAGCGTGCTGCTGGGGGAGGAGGACTGAAAACACTGGCTCTAAACTGCCCCCATGCCACCCTGGTGTCTGCTCCAGACAGCCAGCACAGATTTCAAGGGAAGATTTGTCTCTGCAGTGTGATAGAGCGTATTCATGCCTTGAGCCATTGGGCTGCACCATCCAAAGTCTTTGTTCTCCAGAAAGTCTTATTTGACACCAAGACACCAAGCCAGGGAACAAGCTTCAAGCAATATATTAAAAAGTAATTATGGATATTTCCAGCCTGTGATTCTTTCTTTCCTTGCACAAGTTCCTCTCTAGCTGCAATCCATGAAGACTGCTACCTTCCAAACTTTTAGTACTGCTGACACTTCAACAAATAGTCTTGTCTTTGGCATCCAGTTTTCTGTAACATTTTTTTCCTACAGAGTGAATCACTAAAATTATGTTTTCAAGAAAGCAAAACAGTGCCCTCTAGTTGCCAGGGCACTGTGTCCACACCAAAAAGCCCATCTTGGGACCATAGAAGGGTTGTCAGGAAAAAACCTGTGCTACCCAGCTTCACAGCAGGGAGATAATTTTTTTTTAAATAGACAGAAAGCTGCACACATCTTTTACTTTAAGATCAAGCAGTGATATTGAAATAAATTCCGCTTTTTGCAGAAAATGGTAGCCAGCCACTTCTGATCTGAGGTTGGTCCAGGTCTTTCGGCAGAGCAGAATGGGGTGTACCTCCCACTGGCGTACCTCCAGCCCTGGCCTCCCTGCCCACAGCTCTCTAATGAGCCAAGTTCAACAAATGTAATGACTCTGCGATACAGACAAATGTCCCCTAGAGACCAGGATGAAGTTACTGAACATACTTTACTGTGTCATCCAATAAATATTTGATCCCAGTGCCCCAAGGGTGAAAAGCTCACACATTATCAACATACACCAGCAAAACCTGAGCAAGTCAATTGTCACATATACTTTTGGCTTCACTGCAATCAATCAAGGCTGAAGAGGCATTAATAGGAATGTGTTCATCTGACTATATAACTAAAAATATTTTGGTTAGAAAATCATAATGTTTCATAGGTATTCTTAAAAATAACTGTTCTAAATCATTAATTTAACAGTTCTGAATAGCACCAGTGAAAGACTTCAGCTAATTACAACACAACAGAAAATAGTTACAACCACATAAAGAAAGAGCAAGATGGCAAAGAATGACTACACGAAGTAGGATACATTTGCATCTTGAAGTCAGAAAATCAGATCATATGATAAAATTACCCACTGTAAGAAGATTTGCTAGTACTCATAAGCTAGAGTATTTGTTTGATAAGATCAAATTCTTATTTTCACAGAGGATAGGACTGAAAAACCTTCCTGCAGGCAGCTTTCTTTTCACTATCCAAATAATCCTTCTAAATAAAAGACTGATTTATGAGACATGACAATGGTGAAGAAATATGTTGATGTATAACATAATTCACATTTCTTTACTACTTCCTCTTCTCCTAATAATTTCTCTTTCCTGTATGTTCATACTCCATGGCTGTATATTAGAGCTGATCAAAGAAAAATGTAACTGAAACAGATTTCCATCAGAAATGCAATTCTACGAGTGCACCTTGATTTTAATGGGGAAGGTATTGAAACATCATGGGTACCATTTCTTTTGTTTCATTTTGCCATTCCTACAGTGGTATTGACTTGTTATGATTCTTATTATTCATTTTCATTCTAGTGGATATTTTATGTTGCATTAAAACTATAAATTATGTATCTTGGTAGTTTTAAATCATGCTAAGTTTCACGGGAAATCAGCTTTTTTTTCCCCCTCTTGAATCCAAATAAGGTTTTCACCTGCTTTCAGTGGGGGAAGGACACAACTGCAGTGTATGTGTCTTCTGACTCCTCACTAGTAAACCCTGAGCCCAGGGGTTATTTTGGCCAAATTTCAAAGGAAAAGGGAAAGAAGGCTCTCAAAGCAGGTAAATTCTTACCAGGGACATAAAGGAGAGAACCCCACAGAGGAAAAAACAACAAAATAAACCCACATGGGCAAGAGCCCTTAGACACTGCCCAACCACTCACACATTCACTTGAGGTTCTCCCTTAACAGGAGACAGGGTGGCTTCCCTAGTCCTGATGTTAAAGACAACTTGTTTTTAGCCACTGTATTTCTCTGTCAGCTCTGCAGACTAGTCCTTAGCAGGTAAGCCAGCAGATAAAGAGCTCAGCAGATAAATCAGTTGGCTCCCTCACAGCCTCATGGACCCCAGAAGGGCTCTATGCACATACACAAGGGATCAGAGGAGGGAGACGTAACAAATTTATCTGCCACAAATGTATAGAGTCATAATAACACACACCCAAGCCCACCTATTCCGTTTTATAGGAGAATCCTGGCCTCTGAAAGACCACTAGGAGATTTCTGACTGACTGCTGTCCTTGGGGTACACCCCTTTTCATGAGCTACGGCACAGATCAGAGCTACAGCACACTCCACTGCGAGGACAGTACCTATGTGGGGAACCTGACCTGACCTGCAAAGACCTCACTGGGTGTCCGGGACATTTTTATGGAACATACTGAATTCGAGCCCAGTTTCCTGGTTCTGAGAGGCATCTTCAAAGAGCATGGCTTACACTTCAATGCACTTTTCTGAAATGTTTAGAAGATTATGGTGGTTTCTTATTCTCAAACTTCAGAGACTTATAAGAATATTCTCAAAAATAAATAGGTCTGAGAGCTTCACCACCCACTCCAAACTAATTATGCTGTGTATGCTGAGAGCTGCAACAACAGGCACTAGCACAAAGCTTCCCAGTTCCACTCAAAATCTCTCAGCAAGGCTCTGCGTTGTTCTGCTTTGCTTGTTTCTGCCAGATTCAGAAGAGATCTTCCTTCTGCTCCCCTCATCCAATCCTTATCTGCGGCCAAGGCAAGGAGCTGTCTGCATCAGCACTCTACCTCATGGATGCTCTGCCAAAGCATGCAAAAAAAGCCTCCATCCTCTCATCCCAGGCTTTTACCAGCGGTGTGTAGAGCATGAGGCTCAATTAAGTCACTTACCAGGTAGTTCACTTCTTCCCAGCCAGGGTTTTACTTCTCCTGTGTCTTATTTTCTCACAAAGTGAAGCAAAAATGACAGTTCACTCACCTGAGCTATCAAGTCTCCATTTTCAGCATGGACCAGGATAACAGCCCCAAGACTTTTTAGAAAGGTAAAGGCTTCATAAAGCTGCAGGCAGGACAAAGAAAGAAACACTGCTGAATAAGGGAGAGGCATTACTTAACACTCAGACCTCTCTGTTCTCCTCAGTTTTGCACTTTCTATGCTGGTAATCATCTATGTCAATAGCAAATCATCTCCCTTTTCCACTCTCTGCTTTCTACACAAAGCCCGAGCTCCACTGCTTGGTATGGACTGACCCACCCCCTTACACACCACCCAGCCCTAGGACAAGCTTCTGCCCTTCTGCAGACCTCAACACAGGGTCAAAAGTGCCCGGCAGGGTTGCATCTCCCATGGACTTACTGCCTCCCCCAGCCCCTGGGAGTGCAGGGCTACCTCTTCAAGCCCATCCACACAGGCCTGGGTTTAGTGATGAGCCTCTTTTCCATAGTTTTAGCAAACGTATATGGAACTATTCCCAAGGACTACAGACACTTTTAGTACAGCTAGAACACCTCCTTTCTGAAGTGCAGGCATTTTGCACCATCATCTTAGAGCAGGTAGCGTTTCACCAACATCTTCAGTCTGCAATTATAAGCTGCAATGTTGTCTATAAAATATCCTTTTTTTTATTGCTTTCTAATATTCAACACCCATCCAGTTTTCAAACACAGATCAAATATTGAAGGCATGGTTTCTTCAGTGTCCATTTTTGCACTACAGTATGTCAGCTACCATTGAATGGGTCGGAATACACAACTGGTATCACACACACTTAAACAAGATAACAGGCATTAGTCTGGCCACACATTAAACACTTTGATTTCTCTTGGCAGTTCCAACAGGGAGCTGAATTTAACAGGCACCACCTCTCAGGGAATATTTATATATTATTATGACTAAAATTCCAATTAAACCCACATGTATTGGAGGTGTAACATTTAAGAGACCGAGAGCTATAGCTCCAGGAATAAGTAAGAGAGAAACATTTTCTCAACTGAATAAGCAAATGTTATTATTACTAACTGATGCCATTGTCCATTTACAATGACCTGATAAAATGAATGGGAAGGCTGAAGAGTCTGGAATCTGTAATGAGCTCTAGACAAACTAGCTCTTTGTTATCACCAGTGCTAATGAGAAAAGGCCACCTCCCCCAAAGAACAACTCTACTTAGCTGTTTGCAGCAACCAAAAAACTCTTGAAACCTCCAAACTGCCACTGCCTTGAGTGTTTCATCTTTTCCTTCCTCTCTGACCTAGAGTTCTTATAAGGGAATGGCAAAATAAAGTGAGGGCAAAATCCTGAGCAGTGGTGAGTGGTTGCAGCATTGGGAGAAACCAGACAATCTCTGCAGAAAGCAAAATGTCATAACTTGAAGGAACACATCCAGGTGTTCAACACTGCTCAGCACTGACCCTCCTCCAGAGAGAACTCCCACAACGCACATTTGCCCCAGTGGCACCCAGGTCACTGAGAACATTTCTCTGGAATGCAACCTCAGCCACTCCTCAAGTGCTGGGAGATGACAGAAGAGAGGACAGATCACAGCAATTAAAAGCATTCGGAGCAATACCTGGCTGTCGGACATTTGGTAGAGATCTTTGTAGGCCATGTAGACTTGAAAAGAGTTCACACCTGTTCCAAGACAAAATTGTAAGTGGATTCTTAAATTGTATTTGAATGAAAACTTCAGGAAAAAAAAGACATAGAGTATGTCTGGACTAGGCTTTTCACCAGTGACTGCCAGAAACAAAGCATGGCTCCACAGCTGCATTACGGCTGCCAGGACTAGGAGCCTGAATGCCCTTTTCTCTGGGGGAATTTATTGGACTCTGTGGATTGCCTGTGTTCAGCCCTGGAGCAATCCAGCCACCACCGCAAATGAGATTGTGTGTAGCCAAATCACAGACAAGCAATGGGCTAAAGCAAGCATGTAAATTTTGTGAAGTTTAAACAAACTTCTGTAAAAAAAACAGTATTCTGTGAATCACTGGTTTTCTTTTCAGCTTTCTTTAGCTGATCAGGAAAACATTTCAGCTTGACCTGGAACTGTTCTTTTTAATAGATAAACTTCTAGTTCAGTTTCCCCAATGTGCTGAGAAGCTGTAGGAACAGCGTATCTGGATTTACATACTGACTCTCTTACCCAGAGCACCCAGCTCAGCTGGTAGCAGACACTGGGAAGGAGTGGAAACCAGTTACAAGGGCAGCTGACCGTACATCTCCTTCCACCTTCCAAAGACAGAAGGGTTCATGTAGGCAGTCATACAAAACCATGGAAGATGACTGCTCCAAATTTTAGAATTCAGTAAGAAATGCTACTGTTGTCAGTTCCCAAGAACCAGCTGTATTCAAACTCCTGCAAGTTTTGCTAATTATTTCAAAAATTTGATAATTTACACATATTCTAATGTGTAATGAGTAATTCTATTTACTCATATTCTAATGAAATGGGAATTCTAAACATCTGTTCATGTTTTCTGTACGTATGAATTGATATTAGTTTATAACTTTTCTTACTCTTCAGCCTGCTGGCAACATCCTCAGTTTGGTAGAGGAACTAATCTCTACCAAAGCTTAAAAGAAAAGTAAATTCTAAGCTGTCTAAGCTGCATATGCTGCACTTCAAAATAGCTGTCATGAAAACAGTGCTTCCTGGGGCAAGAGGAAAAAGAAAGAGATTCCATTCATGATACTCATGTTGGCTACGCCGAATGAATAAGGCTCTCTGATGAAGATACAACTCCTTCATGAGACTAGAAGGCACAGATATATCCTCAGGCAGAGGGTATGGCTGTTCATGCCTACACGAAGAATTTATTTATTCACAAGACTAAAATACCCCAGGATACATATAGGATAAAACCTTGAACTGATCCCTGGTATTATGTCTTCCTGCTTCATCCAGGCAGCTCAGAGACAAATACAAAGCGGGAGCTGGCCCCGCCTTGCTGACTTCCACGCTGACCAAAACCAGCCTGGTCTGCAGAGCCAGCCCGTCAGCCCGCAAGCCCATCCTTTTTTCCTATTTTCCTATTTCTGAAGTTCCCAGAAAACACACGTGGGCTTTACTAACTGTAATCCCTCAGCCTATTTGTCACTGCACACTCACAATGCACTTAGTATGGCCCTGCTTTAAAACATTGATCTTGACTACGCCTTCCCTGGGGCCAATGCTTACAGTCTCATGCCTGCAGCACTATCTCCCCTCTGACTGACACATCTGTCTGACCTGCCTTGGAGGAAAGCTGTTTCTCTTCACAAACCCAAACAGGGTCTCAGATGTCAGCTACACCTGGGAGCCACCTTTCTGCATGGGTAACTACGCACACATGAAGCAATGAGAGACGTATCAAGGCTGGTCCAAGTCACGCCAACTAGCATCAGTGATGGCACGTGACTGAACTCTCTCGTAGACGTTTCTCTGTAAGCAGACTGCTGGGTCACTATTGCTCTCCCTTATCCACTAGGATCTAGCCAAAAGTAATTAATTTAATCACAAACCCACAGGAGATAAGGTAGCTTTCTCTGGGTACTATGGCTGGAAGACATACGTTGACCCAAGTAATATAAATTCTATTATTTTTTCTTTTATTGCCTTTGTACCTTCTTAAGCCCTTTTCTGACCTTGGTAAAATGACTGTAAGTTTTGTTCCCACTCAGATTAATGTTCTCCCTGCAGTCAATGGGAGTAAAAGGGATCCCAGCAGGGATCTCACCACGGGATCTTGAGCCTGTCCCTTACATCTCCCACAGTGCAGAAGCAGAGTTCTCCCATCTAATTGCAAATCCACGCCCTCAGGTACCACATCAGATACACACGGAGTGGAAGGGCATCTCATGGGCTGCCTTTACAGCTAACAGGAGAGATGGTTTGAACCATCCTGCCTCGTAAAGAAAGTACCTTTACAAAATACCAAGATGATATAACACTAATTTACATACACGGTTATCCTAGATTACACTCCTTCCCTAATGCCCTAGTCTGGTGTCTCCATCTACTCATTGGAAATAAATGGCTTTTCAAAATTCCTGGTCCATGGCCTACTGACCTTAATGCTTAAGTTTGTTACATACAACATTCTTCTTAATGCCCCGCTTTCTCTCGCACCAGGAGTACTCACCAGGATCCTCTCTAAAGTTCAGACAGTGCTACAGTTTTTCTTGAGCAGTGACAAAGTGCAGTAGTTAAAGGAACCAGTGAGGCCTCTGTCAGCACATTTCAGGCTGTTGTTTCTTTGCATATACTGGAAAAGCCCTGTCTCAGATTGATGAAATGCTACAAGCCTGAGTCTTCATACAGCGTTTGGTTCTACAAAATCTCCAGCCCCTCCAAAGCCTGTGTCTCCTTAAATTACCTTTGTATTGATTTAAAACTGATTAATTGTTCAATTATACCTCATGACAAGGCACCTCAACAGCAGCTCTGTGAGCTCCTCTGTTATTCATGCTGAGATTGTATTAGACACACGCAGCACTGAAACGCGATTAGCTGAGCCTTATTAGTCGGCCAGCTCACCCAACAGACAATCAGCCGAGAACAAATTCAATCCAGATTTGCAGCTGATGAAAAACAGTGTCACTCCATTCACATTAAGTCTGTTTGCACCAGGGGGCTCAAATGTTTCCAATTATCAGCAGATATTATCCATTAATTTGAAAGCCCTTGCCAAGCTGAAATATTTCCTATTGTGCATGTGCTTTCATACTCGCCCTTACCTTGTGTCTCCTAACACATGTGAGTAATTTCCATTGACTGCCTGAGACATGCTGCAGCATCTGTGAGAACAAAGGCAACCTCCTAATGCTATCACCACCAAAGAGGCCAACAAGGGCCCCACCATACGTCCTCGTTCAGGAACCGATGAACAGATTCCTACTTCCCCAGAAAGGCACGCCAAGTTTATATCAAAAACTCCCATTTTGACTATTAACTGTCTGCACCAGGCTTTTAATGTAAGCCCTCAGGCAAATTTGGAAGTGCTGAGCCATCTGTGATTTGGGAGCTCTGGAAAATAGTATCTAACCTTTGACACAAGGCACGGGATACTTGTCTGAAAGTACAGTCAGCTAATGCACAGCAGTGTATCCATGTTAACGCTGATAGCAGGGAAATAGCACAGATTTGGCACCATCAGTGTTGACAGATGTCATCACCTTGTAAAAATCACCTATATTATAAAGACCTATGTAAGATCAGCTGCAGTTTCTCTAAATTATGCGTAACCTTGCTGATTGAAGGGTTTTGTTGCCTAAAATCTGGTTATACAGCATCTGTACTGCTAGCATGCTGCAATACAGGATAAATTCCTCTACGCAACCACACCTCCACAGTAGCTCAGTGAACAACTGCTCACTCAAAAATAGGATTTTGTTTCTTTTTTATACTCTGATATATACATTATACACATTTTATATACTTTGAGATATACTTTGGTATATATATATTTCTTTAAAAAGATAATTTTTCAGATCTAAGTCATTACTAGCATTACACTTACAAAGGATGCCCCATACACCTATTACTTAGACTTCCCAACGCAAGGGTCATTCTGATTTACCCATGGTAAGTAAATACCATGAAGGTCCAGAAAATATTTCCTAATTAATATCCATATGTTTTCAAGGAAAGTATCAAGTGAAAAATATGTTTCCAGACAAAAAAATCCATGCTGTTAGACAAAATTTTAAGGAACGAAATCAAAATTACTATTTTCTAAAGGCTAGATTCAATTGCACACACATATCTATCTGGTGCCACCAAGGTACCCTCCATATATGAAACTGCCACGCTGAGCTGGCATGTATGGAAAAGGATTTATGAGAGGTTTTATCTATGCTATTCTGGAGTCCAGGCAGGGTAAACTACAGCATCTCACATGATACTAGACCTGTTAATTGAATTGAATCAAGCCCGTAAGTGTCTTACACAGATTCCTAAATAAGTGACCTGGTTTTTCTACGTCCTGTAACAAAGAGTTTTCTAGTAACTTCAGGGAAAGCCACTAGAGATCAAGCACTTGAGAAAATCAGGACATTTTTGCAATATTAGGTACCTAAGTTTAGCATCACTTTTTTCTAATAACTCAAACCTATTTAAAAATATAGGCATGTTTTATAAAAAAAATCTAGTCTTGCAAGTAAATTATGGTAAGCCATTGCCGAGAAATGGCAATAGCCTGTGATGACCATTTCTCAGTCAGATGTGTCCTTCATACTCGGGCTTGAGGCAGCTAAATGGGCAGATTCCAGTCTAGTTAAAATCTGAACTGCTACCTTTAAATGTTTCACTCTGTCCACTCATGAAATAGAACATCTAAGGTGACTGGGCTGATTAACCTAAATGCTGATCTCTGAGTTTTATCTTAAAATAAAACCTAAGTATGCAATATCTGTGCCTATTTCCACATGTAAAAGCAAGGATAAAGTGATAATATTTTTATGTGACATCTTAATTTTCCATGCCTGTAT
>NW_010426291.1:0-15410 GCF_000710305.1 Buceros rhinoceros silvestris | reverse complement strand
TTAGGTACATTTTACACTGCAGCAAGTGAATACAAAAGTTCGAGGTAGTGCGGAACCTTGGGCATGATAACCAGCACTTGTGCATTTCTGTCCTGGAAGATGCATTCAGTAAAATACTTCATAATTTTACCTCTTTATGATATTTCTATAAAACCAAAAAAACTCTACTAATTTTCAGTCACTGACCTTTGTCCTGCACCAGCATTTCCAGCTCTTCTCGAATCCCATCATACCAGCTGGTGATGTCCACATGGAGAGAGTAATCACAACAGGATTTGGTGTCAGCTGCCTCATGCCACTTCTCAAAGGAGGTCAGTAAACTTGATCCAGGTTCTGGAAAGACGTGGTCAACTGAAAGAGAGATTCAGTACCTGTTACCCAGACTGCACACTGTTCAGATTTCCTCAGTGCCTGTGAGTAAGTAGCCTTCCAGTGTCCTGGCTAAAAATGCAGCCCTGGGGGCAGTTTGTGTGCAGATGGTAACTTTGGGATGTTAGCCAGATCCTGCTGTCTCAGATACAGCAGACTTCATGGACAGTCTATACTAAAGCCGAGTCTGGCAGCCTGCTTGGTGCAGCACCAATAGACACACAGTGGAAGGCAGCCAAACATCTCACAGTGTAGGGGACATTTGTTTTTCCCTTTACTGTTTTTAAGAGACTACAAGTTCTGGACTTACCTGTATCTGTTGTCTGATGTGTCCATTTCTACCTATTTCGTAATAAGCATTATTACTCACAAGTGCCCCATAGTCACTGAACTGGCCCACTCTGCCTTACCAATGTATCAATGGAGGTGTTGAATGGTTTCTCAGCAGCCAGAATTGGGAATACAGCCAAAGGTCTGAACAGAGGTGACGTGGAGCACACTCAGCCACACTATATAGCAGATCAAGTGCGCTGCAACTATGCATCTTCACTACCTCATGGTTTCCTGCATCTGGTGATGACACAATCTTTTCTGACATAAAATAAAGACATGCCTACTTATGCATATACAGCTATCTTTGCAGGGCTAGGTCAAAAGCAAGTACAGAAACAAAGCAAGATGGGCTTACCAGTGGCATTTGCCACCTAAGGCTGCACAGGAAGCCTCAGCTGAAGAACTTACACTGAAAAAATTATTATCATAAGTACTGAAGAGCAGTGCATTCTGTGCTTATTGCCAGAGATCCTTTCAGCTGATACTGGCTGCTGAACATAGGTAATAGAAAACACCACTCGGCAAAAAAAGTCACGTTTCAATTCAGTGGGAGTAAAGCCCCACTGGGCAGCTCCTCTGCACAAGGAAGCTAAGCCAATTTATGTCACATGAACAGCTACCTCCAAAAGGCTAGCCAAGGCCCAAGCTATTAGGAAAGACCTAAATCTTGTCCTGCCATCTGGTAGACAGAAGAAGGGTCTTTAACTACTAGAAACACTTCTCCCTTCCACCAAGAAAGATGTTCTTCCTCAATTCCTCGTGCCAAATCCAAGTTCATAAATATGCATCTTGTTATTTACAAAGCCCTGAAATGTCACTAGGTGGGAACAGTAGATCTTTGTCAGATTTCTGTGCCATATATTTAGAGCACTAACTACACTGTTTTTCAAAAATCCCAAGAGTAGGTATATTATCCCTCAGCACCTTGTTTTGTATTATTTCAGAGGAAAATCCAAGACACAATTCCCCATGCCACTGTTTCTTTCTGAGGGGAGGTTCATTTTCAGGCCAGCCCTGGGTGACAATGATGAATGGATCTCCAACACAGTGCCCAGAAATTTGAAGATTCATTGCAGAAGATCTCAGAAAATCGGGATGGAGCTATCCTATAGCTATACCCACCGATGGTACATGAACTTCAGCCTGAGGTGGGAAGAGTTAGTACTGCTCATACTCACTGATCATGGTGGTGCCCCCTGCTAGAGCTGCTTTTGTGCCTTGATAGAAGTCATCAACAGCAGTCATTCCTTGGTAGGGTTTTTGCAGGTAAGTGTTGACATCTATTCCCCCAGGAATAACCATGCGCCCATTAGCCTCTATGGTCTTGACTCCTCCAGGAACAATCAGATTCTCTCCTATTTGCCTAGGCAGCAAGGACAGCCAGTATTATTTTATTAAAGAAAGTAGCAAGGGGGACAGAAGTTATTTGAGCCATGTAGGGGAGAGGAACCTAGGGACCATACAGAAATAACTGGGACCCCAATGAAGCTCAAGCACCAGTTCTGGCTTCTCTGCACACCACTGCCAGAACAAAGCATCCATGAGGCTGCCTAGCTAGGCTGTGTGCTTGGGTTGTTTTGCATTGCTCTAGTGGCCAATAAAGAAGCCATAATGCAGCAGCATTAAAAACTGATTATTTTTTTATATGATTCAGGGTGAGACTTAAGTGTCCTGTCATTAAACAATTACAAACACCTAGAGTTAATACTCTCTTGGGGGCTCCAGTTTTGTGTATTAAGTTCTTAAATGAAAACAGAAAAGCATAGATAAATATGATAGTGAGCTGGAATTGTACAGAAATGGCAGAAGCACAAAGCACATCAGAAAGGAGTTGTTACTTTCTAACCAAGCAATGCAAATTTATCATTAAAAGAAATCTAAATAAGCTAAGATACAGAAATATGTATTTAAGAGACCCAAAGACCTCTAATCTAACATGTCACATTCTTCATCCTTCTTTTACAGTTAAAACTCAGTGAAACATTCTGCACAACTGTGTACAAAAAATGTTAAATGTTAACTCTTGTCATCTTTTCCCCTTCTGTTCTTCAAAACAGGATTTTCTTTCACTGTTAAAAATATTAATCTGTCCTCCACACTGTTATCAAGCAAAGTCCAGATACTTACAATCAAAATACTTTTTAGTGTTCATTGACACAACTATGAGTAAATTAACCTTTAAAGTAACATGGCATTTTTATTGTCTACCTCACATGGTATCAAACAGGAAAAGGTACAGGTCTGTGGAGAACCCATGTCTCTACATGGTTACACCGTAATGTATTTGGGCTTAGAGATAACTATAAGGTAGTTTAAGTTCACTTAGTTTATTTCACATTACAGACACACAGTCCTTGTCTTGATTTCCTTTTGTCTGGGATAAAATAACATTTATCCACAGCTAAACAAATACCCCAGAACTCTGAGCTGCTGGATCTGTTTCTCCCATGTTAAATTGCAACTCCCACCTACAGAGCAAAACACAGTGACTGATTAACAGCCAATCACAACAAGCTAGAACAGAAAATGAATATAACTGTTAATTAGAACTAGTGAAAAAAACAGGGATAATTATTCACACTGGAATTTGGCCAAACCACCAGAGTTAACAAATATCCCCAAGAGGTCAAGAATTTCTTTCATATGCTATGCAAAAATGTCACCTCCAGCAGCTTGGCTCCCCCAGTGCTCCAGGTTTTGGCTGGAGGGAAGAACAGCCATTCGGTTAGCAATCCCGAGATGGGGTCTCAGCCGCTCAGCACTGAACAAATCCAAAAGGGCATACTAGTGAGAGCCCATAATACCACGGCTTGACACCGTACAACTCCATGCCTGGTGTCTAATATTCATCCACACGTACAGCACTGGGAGCATGTCACAACCTGTTTACAACTGTGAGGAGAGCCAATGATACCACGACAAACCGGGAATTGATATGCATGCCCAAGCCAGCAGCACCCAGCACATCAAATTACATGAATAAGTTGCAAGAGGCTTCTCTGCTGTTAAAATCTGACTCACGAGGTATACCATAAAGCACTCCAACCCATGAGCAGCTTCAATGCTTCTGTAAAGCTAGGTAGCCCCACATATAATAATGGTGTTGCGTTAACTTTCCTCAGTTGAATCCACTCCCAATTTTTATTTTAAAGAATAATCTTCAACCTTTGTACAGCATTTGTGTGGCTCAAAAACTGAGCTCAGAAGAAAAATTTACTATAAACAATCTCCTTTGAATATGCCTAAGGTGGAATTGCACTCCAAGGGCTACCACACCTTCTGAAAATAATATTAAAGAAAACCTACACAAAAATGTAAAAACATTCCATTTTTATTTTCCTCCACGATCATTATCTGTCAATTCCCTATTCAAGAAGACACATACCCTAACAAAGCAAAAGTATGTACTGAAGTCTTGTGATGACTCACTGAACATTATTTTCAGTGTACGGTTAAGTAACAGCTTATTTGGCAATGGCTGAAGCCATCCACGCTGAAGTGACATGGGACCAAATGGCCTTTGTGGATGATTCTCTGCTATTACCTGTCAGGAGCTTGTCTCCTCTCTTGCCCTGGCATCAAGATTAAGGCTGGGAGAAGGCTGAGCATCACTGGCATGCAAGGTTATTTTTATTCTGACTGGCTAGAACACAGAGTAAGGGATAATGTGACAGGATTCCTGAACTACTCGCTCGCTAATGCTGAGTGTGTGTAAATAAGAATGGGGTTCAGCTACTTGTGGGTGAAAAAATACAATAGCGCAGATAACTGTATTCTAGACACTGTGTAAACGATTCAGCTTGTTTTCTGATGCACCAGCAACCAGAAAGCTCAGATTCACAGAAAGCTGATGCTGTCTTCAGTTTCCAGTTGAACAAGCTGGTATATTCTGTCATACACGAGCTGATTAAAGCACAATGGAAACAGCTGGCTTCAACTCTCCATATGAGAAAACTGAAAACCTGCCCCAAAGCTCCGTGCAGTTACTTCTGTCATTATCAAGCCTTGATCTCTTTTAGACATCTGAGGGTCCCTCTAACTTGGATCACCTGCCCAGCTCTGGAAACCCCATCCTCAGCCACCCATCCCGCATATGTGTTAGGGCCCTCCATCCTAGAGGGACCAAACTTCCTCCTCGGTGGGGACAGAGCAGAGGACCACAAGCATCAGGCTGTATGACCTGCTGATTAGCAGAGACCATGGCTCATTTCCTCATGGGGAAAACAAAGGCAGGATAGATGCAAGCAAAATATATTATTTACGTGTCAATGACAATTTAAATTACCAAATAAGCTGCTATTTAGATACCAGAGAACTGCCTCTCAGCTGCCATCTGAATATGCAGGGCTTAACTTTCAGCTAGGAAAAAAAAACATGCACCGCTGCTCCCTTGTAATAGGTAGGGAAAAGCATCTACCATCCTCCAAACAATAGTTAATCTTCAAACACATTCAAGGTTACATCTACATTTCTCTCTGCAGGACAATCTGCAGGGACACAAGCACTAAAAGACCCTATTTGTTTCATTAGTCTGCAAAAAAACCCCACTCCTCTATTTTACAATCAGTTTCCACTGCAGAATAAGAAAATTAACCCAGATCTTGTATATCCTAGCGAAATCAGAACACTATTGCCTATTCTGGGCCGAGTGGTCTGGTGTCTGCCCCATTCTGAGGAAGAAATTTTGTTTTATCAGCAGGATTTGCAGCTGGAGAGTTAAGGCATCAACTGAAACATGGATGCCTGAGGTTTGAGATCCTGCTCCAAACAATCTTGAGCAACATGTAACAACGATGTTAAATATCCAGACACAATGGGCAGCTCCAGCTGGAGAAACTAAAAAAGACCAATCCCAGAAAACACGGTGCTTTCCTAGACTGCTGAATTTATCACCTGAACTATTAGGACCCAAGCTCATCTCACAGCAGGCTGTCCTCACAAATTAGCTTCTTTCTCAGAGCAGAATTTCTTGCACAGTTTACAGATAAATATCTTGGGTCATCTAAACCCAGGAAAGGCACAACTCGGGGTGCTGAATAGTAAACTTGCCTCCTTAGGCAAAGATAAGAGTATTTTAAAAATTAAGATTTGTCTGTCTATTTGTTATTAATGCTAGCTATCTTGGGCAGCTGAGATACCTTCTAGGGGTGTGGTTCCACACACGGATTTCAGAGGGAGTCTATGCACTTAACAAGGGCAGCTGAAAGGCTGGCACTGCTACCTGCCCACTGAGTACCATTGCATTTCTGGAATTAAGGCCAAAGATTCACAGCAGTTTCAGACTCTCAGCATCTCATGCACTTAGTTACTAAATCAGTCCTGATGCTTGCGTTACTAGGAAATCTGCATCTGAACAAACAAAAGCTCGAAAACTCAACTAAAATACCTATCAGACAAAGCACAACTTGGTTGATTGTTGTTATAAAAAAAAGATATGCGTCTTCAAAATTTTGTGTCTTCTCCACGTAAAACAATATGCTCCTTTTGCCACTTCTGCAATGCAAGTAATACTAGAACTGGGAAGGCCAAGTGAAGTGTTAAAGAGAAAACCACACAGTCCATAGATAAAAGTGTTCAGAATTTTTTCTGTTACAATAATCTGAATCATGAATAATGTAACCAGCCACAGACATATAAAGAATCAGACTTTAATCTGATGATAGCTTCTCATGAAAAGGAGCTCTGAAAACAAGTAGATAATGAATTATTTACCAGATAATCATAATTATGTTTCTGTGCATTAAACTATACCTCTGGGGACCAAACTTGTTAGGTCACTAGTGAAAATGTTTAGCAGTCAAAAAGGCTTTGATCCCTGTGTACGTCAGAGTGCTTGTACCCACTACATAGCTTTGCAAAACTAGAGACCCCCATATCCACTAAGTCAGGGTATGAGTTACATGAATAGACATCTATGTTACTGTTTTCCAGGCAATTAGTAATGTGTATTTCACATTTTTCACCAAAGGAGTACTTGCCCTGTTCCTCTGGTTTATATGCTGATAGATCTCTAGGATTTTCCTTCTAACTGTGTTAAGATTTAAGACCATTTACCTTTCCTAAGCAAGAAAACGGACATATGAGCAATGCATAACAATCTTAGCGAACACAACATATTATGCTTCAGCATCAACCAACAGGGTGACTGAAAAGGAGTAAAAGGAGTAGGTCCCCATTAGCACTGTGTAACACAAGGCATATTTCTGTGCCATTCCATCCTTTAGAGTATGGCTGTGTTCACCCTGATTAGATGTGGGGGGAAAAGTTGTAATGAGCCTTCTGTCATACATGGACTCAGAAAATATCCATTGTCCTTACCATTATTTCTCGTGTTGAGAGAGCCTACTTGCCTTGACTATTTTTGAAGAAACTAGGATTGAAATATTGGAAAAGCAAATACCTTCAACTTACAGTAAAGAAATTTTCTACTTATCTAATCTTTACAGTAAAAATAAAATGTCAGAATTTCATAAGTAAACACTCCTCTACTATGGCCCCATATCTAGAGGTAATTGAGATGCTGGATGCAAGATTTCAGCTCAGCACCATCAAGAAATCACTGCAGTTCTATACTAACAGGCATGCAAAAAGTCCAGTATTTAAAAAACCAACTTTATAAGTCCATCTTCAAGGTATATGTCTGCATAGAAGGAGTGGTCATCATTGATAATTCTTCCACCTTTAATGAGTAGTCGGTCACTCTGGGGGAAAAAAAAAAGAAAGAAATGTGGGTTTGTTGAAATAAATAAACAGAGTAACATATTGATGATCCCAAATAGGCTTATGTTATGTTACACAGAAAGCCATTAATATCAAAGCACTTACACTATATGAAGGTCTATGCCATGGGGTCAGTGGGTACATGGACAGTGGAGAGGAAAACCACAGTTTTGCTATTTATTTCTGACTTGGGGCATGATGCCTTATGGTCATCACAGCCTTTTTTCCTCATTGCACATGGAAACACTTGAAATTCTGCTACATCCTCTTTTTACCACTACTTTACTGCACAAAGGCCAAAAAGGGAAGAGAAGCCAACTGAATAAACTGCCCAACGCTGGAATGCCCAAGCTGAGCTCACCTGGGACTCTTGGCCCCCCTGGAAGAGAAACAGAGCTTGAAATGGGAAGGGACAAGGTCAGGAGAGGCCGCTGGCTCTGTAATGCAGAAATTCCTGCCCAGGGAAGCTACTTTAAGCAACATCAGCTCAGCAGGGCCAACTCAGCTGCTCCACTGAGGCGATCAATGGACATGGACCACGGCTCACACCTTCTGTACTGTGTTACAGACCAACAGTAGAAAACCAGCAGGAAAAACAAAGTTTCTAGTAGACACGAAGAATGGATTGTTGTTTAATTTGTGATTCCTGCAGGTCAAAGGCTGCTGATTAGTTGGAGGCACTCTGCACTGAGGCTCCCCACACCATATCTTACTTACCCCATGAATGAAACTACGGGGATGGTCAACTGGCTGGGCACCAGTCAGTTGGTGGTGAGCAATTGTTTTAATTTGCATCACGTGCTTTTCTTCGGTTTTATTTCTCTCTCTCTGTTATTTTCCTTTTCATTACAATTTTTTTTTAAATTATTAAACTGTCTTTATCTCAACGCACAAGTTTTCTCACTTTTATCCTTGCAATAGTCTCCCCCATCCCACTGGTGTGGGGCTTAGTTGCAAGCTGGGCTTAAACCACAAGTACCCAACGCTTTTGGAAAGACTTGCCAAGTAACTGCGAATGCTGAAAACCTCAAAGGCAGTCAGAACCTTCTCCTTCCATTCATATACAGAAAAACCATTTATTGTAAATTATTTCTTTGGCTCACTAAACAATAGCTCAGAGTCTCCACTTTGTCCATGTTTTATACTCCTCACTCCAGACTTAATTTCTCGTTTAATTACAGGATGACTCACACGTATAAACCATGCATGTCCCCAAGTTTTCAGTTTAGAAAGCAATTAAACAAGTTTATGTTTCCTCATCTGTAAAACCAAGACAACAATACAGACCTCCTAAAAATATATTGATTAAAAAGTGCTAAGTCAGAGCTAGGGGTGTTGCAACAACCCTTCTTCAATGTAACTTCTCAGTTATACGTAGAATATTGACTTTTCAGCCTGTATTTAAACATTTTGCAGGTTCAAAGCCTCTATAGCCCTCTATATCACTCTAGAAAAGCAAAAAGGGAGAAACCAACTTTTTAAGTGGAGAAAGAATCGGGGAAAAGAAATTTTAACCACAGTTTGTGGCACAGAAAGTTTGAGGCTTTTCTCCACATACTGCAGCAGCAAGATGACCCTGCGGGGGAACCAAAGCAAAGAACTACAGTGAAGTATGTCCCCAGGACCTGTCTCAGATGCTGGTACCCTCTCATTAAAGGATGGAGATAGATGCAAACCCTCAGCTGGAATTCTGAGAGGCTCCCTGTTTTCTCCCCAGCCTCTCTACTGTCACTTTTAATTACTGGACTTGTGAATCAGCAGCCTGAATGGTAATAAGTTATTTTGCCATGTGCTGGAAACTGCATCTCCCCAACATGATGATTTACTACACTGCCTGCTGACTTGCGGAGACCACCATCTTGTGACCTCTTTTTAAGCTCATTCAATTTCCTTCCTAAACATTAATATTGTCCAATTACATGAGGCAAAAGCTTACTGACAGGGGCAGAGAACATTACCAGAGCACTGCATCTGTCACTGCTAATGAGGAGTCAAAAAATCTGCATGCTCATCAAGATGTTCTATATTTTATTTCTTTTAAAACAGTAGAAGACACATAATAAATAGAAATAAATGTAACAGGCTGGGTAAATAAGACAGACTAAAATAAAGCAGAAGTACAACCCCAGAAAAATAATTGAAGGCATAAGGATTTTGTAAGTTTTTATATATAAATAGATAAGTGGCAAAATTAGGTATTAGAATGATATGAAACTAAAAAAGACATAAATGTAGTTTCAAGAAAGCACTCAATTATGTAAGTCATCATTCAATTAATTCTCACTTACAGTTTATAAAGGATTACTGAATGTTTAGCTATGAAGTCTCACCTTCTTCAGAATTTCAGGGGGTCTAAGAAATTCTGGTGAAGAAAGAAAACTGAACTTTATGGAGACTTTCAACATTTTAATTCTTGACACCTTCCTACTCAGAAGAAAACACAAACTTCAAAATTGTTGCAAAAGGAGGTGGGTCCTGCACCTGAACTGGCCTGTGGCTAAGGTTGCCTCCAGCTGGAATAGGAAGCCATGGGAGACAAAGCTGCCAAGAAATCACAAATCTTGATGTTCTCCAGGTAGTCTGCCAAGCCACTCTGGGGGGCACCATGAAGCCTTCCCAGCTTTCATCAGGACCTGCTAGATGTGGAAACATCTCTGACATACACTTCCATTCCAGCAAATCAGCAAATTCAGAAGAAAAAGCGTTTTGTTATAACTTGTCCCAACCAGCTCAAGCTATCACTGTCTGTAGGACACGTTCCAGACTGCTGCAAGCCAGGAGCACAAGCAAACCAGGGTACCTTTACACAGATGGTGCTGATGGGCATGAGTAACCCAGGTGGGGTTTCAGTGCTGCATGGACAGCCCAGCAGCATGCTGCGCCCAAGCAAACAGGTGCTGCCTCGTGAACCCTGCTCTGGACCAGGGGTGGCTTGTCCTTAGCCAAAACAGCAGTACCAAATGACTGCGTGCACCCAAGCATATAGATCCATCTCCATGAACACACTGGAAAAATTACACAAACATAACTGACTAGCAGGGAGGCATGGGTTAACGTTGACAAGCAATGTGTTGTATTCTCCATGAAATAAACTTTCATACAAATCCATGTCAGCATGTGAGTATTCATCCCCTTCCATAGCCTAAGCACCAGCTTCAGGGACAGGCACAGCCCTGGCCTGAAGGCAAAGGGATGCTGCCACCATGGCCACCAGCACCTGGATGCTCCTGCACTGGTTCAGGCCGCTGGTACTTGCAGCAGTGAAATCGTGGACAGGAATCTGGGCACACATGGGGTCCGTGAAGAAGGTTAGCCTCCTCGGGCATGCAGCCCAGCCATGCATGGTCAGAGGCCATTTATTATTTACCAGGGCCCTGATGTCAGGCAGGCTGCTTGCAGTTTTCTTACCAAGTGCCAAATGTCCAGGAAAACTAGGGACCAAAGTCCTCTTCTACCTGAACAGTGTGCCAGGCTGGAGGAAAGCCACAGGGGAAAGCAAGGTGGGGGTGGAAGAAGAAGTGACCTGAAGCTCACAAATTAATCACACTCCACTGGCCCATATTTCCCCTTCCCAGCTGTAAATCCCTCCCAGCAAGACACGTTCTTTGCCTAGCTCTCAGATGTACCCTCGCCACTGGGTGACCTTCAGCTGCTCTCACAATGCAAAAAACAACACACTCATTACTCAGCTCAGGGGGTGACAATAGTGTAAGCCTTTATAGGTGGCTGCCACCTTTTTATTCAGCTAACAGATGTCTCAGTCACTGGTGCCCTGCATGCTGAGCCCTAAGGGCTCCACACCAAGTGTTCAGTGCATTGCCTGGCATGGAGATGCTGCCAGCCCAGCCTCTTGGTGAAAGCCAAGGGAAGATGCTGGGACCCTCTCCTCCCTCCAGCCTGCCAAGGACAGACAGCAGGAACAGAGCAAAACAGAGAGGGAGTATTATATTGAACATATAAACTGAGCAATTCATTATGTGCCAAGATCCAACGGGCAGGAAAAAAGCCCTGCTCTCATTGTCATGGGAGGTACAGAAAGCACTGCTGAAATCCACGCCATTGCTCAGCATTCACTGCGTGGTGTGAGAGCCGAGGTGTTTCTCCTCCACCTACCACTGCTGCAATGATGCAACCACGTCAATGCAACACTCACTGCTTCCGGGCTTTGGGCTTGCCTATGACACAGCATCAGCATAGCAACGATGCTTATCTTCTGTCTCCCTGCAGCTCCATTTTACAAGCACTCTGACACCTCCTGGCTCAGCTCGCTGCTGAGTACGATACAGCCATTCCTATTATTCACAGCTTTCACCTTTCACACAGCCACCTACACACTGCTTTCCTGTTAATTTTTTTTGCTAATTGTGGTCGCGCTTCTCCTGCTTAATCTGGCAGCAAAGCCACAGAGCTTAGTCTGTGACATGACAGCAATTTTCATGGCAGCAGAAGGGGATGGCAGCAGAAGGGAACAGCAGCAGAAGGGGATGCCACAAACTCAGCATCACTTGCTGCAGGAGAGGGGCTGGCTACTCAGACATGAGGTGGTGGCTTTCGCTCCCTTACAACTACTGTTTGCATTACAGGAAAAGCAACATGACACATCTGTAAGCTGGTGACTGGTACAATTAGTACGAATTGCCTGTTTTGTTGAGTTTTTAAATCAGCTTAGCTCAGCTCTTGTGAAGCATGTCCATATTTTCACATGCTCCCAATGGTACAAGACCAGCAGAGACAAGCAGTATCAGCATTAACCTGCCAGATGACAAGCCTGAGCCCTGCTGCAGTCCCAAACTCTGCAGTGGGCTCTGCTCAATTACAAGCCAAGTCAAATTCCTTTGGTCAGTAAATCACTAAACTCTGGGTTAATTGTAAATATGATCCAAATGTTAGATCCAAATGTTAGATTCAAATGCTAGAGCAGGAACAATTGCAAAGAAATTTAAAATTAGCCTTTTTTCATTCAGAGCTAGAGGCATTTAAAAATATTACACACAACAAAATTCAAATAAATTTTTTACACATGCAGTTCTCAATCTGCTTCTGGAACTACTGAAAAACAGTAATGGAAACTGTCATCTTCTGACATGAGATTTACTAAATAAATATTATCTCAAATTCATGCAGCATGTCAAAATACAATACAGCACAAGTTATAGCAAACCACACACTTCTCTTCAGTGTTGATACTCATCGTACTACATCTGCAGGCACCTTGCAAAGAAAAAAACCCACACCTCTATCGTGTCAGATGGAGTTTGAAAAAAAAAAAAAGAATCTGCCATTATGTATTCTAACCATCTAAAAAAATTCAAAGAGATTTCAAGAGCAGTGTTTTCATATTTTTATCAAATAGCAGGATCCATCCAGACTGCATTTCTGGATATACACGTATTACAATTCTGGTTATACATATATTACATTCTTGCCTTCCTTCCACAAATGGAATGTCCACCTATCACATCTTCATCTCTAAATCAAGTAAATCATGTCTTTTTAATTATTTACAGTTTGCTTTACAATTTAACTACAATGAACGTCATAAAACATACTCAGCATACGGGGCTAAGCGCTGCTTCCTTCTTGCATTTGGACTTTTATGATTGCTGTATTGCAGCTATTCCAACTGCAGAAGTCTTTGCAATACTCAGCCCCAGATTTTCCAGGCCTAAAGGAGGACAAAATACTTGGCAGTGATTTCATCCTTTGCATAATTCTAAGGACTTACTAGAATATACCATTGTCATCACATCTCCAGAGCAACAATGGTTGTGTTCTCTAAAATCCAGATTAGTCAATGGCCCTGCAGATGACTAAGGATTTTATGCTAAATAGCCACTTGAAAACAGTTTACATTCCAAATCCACCTGTATTTCCAGTTCTCTGCCTACAAATGCATGGGGTTTAAAAGCCATCAGATGAAAGGCAATAGATATAAGGCAATATTAGGCTATGTTATCATGCTTGCAGCCAAGACATTCATCTTTAGTTTTTTAGCATTTGAGAAGCAGAATCCTTTGTTGCTAAGGCTTTTTAAAGGCCTCTGAGAGTTAGAAAAGACATGACAATTCCAGTTTAGAGGGAAAGCTGAAAAGCCACTGGCTTATGTTTGTGTTCTGCTTGAGTATCCAAATCTCCACATGAAGACTATTTGCAAGGGAGCAGTTTCCAAAAGGCAAGAGCCCTACTGCAAAACAATGGAGGGAGACACTCGGAGCTCCTCTGTACTTCTGTCCTGCCCTTCTCACAGAGTTATTTCACATAATATACAAGGATACATTTGTGGATACATTTGGTTGTCAGAGCTCGTCAGATTCAGACCTAGTTGTGATACAATACTTAAATGACCCTGCTTTTAGCAAAGTACTTACAAATAAGGAACATTTTTAAACTTAATGGTAAAAGAAGACATCCTTCCCAAGAGGAATGCTTGCTTAAAATCCTTTCATAAGGATCAAAGAGCTGTAAATGGGATTTCAGGAAGTGCTGTCCGCTTATAGAAGATCTGCTTTTAATCAGCACCATCCTTCCTTTTGAATTTCACATCTAGGTTACCCTCCATAAGAAGTAATTTTTGGCTAGGGTGATCAGCTCAGGGAATTGCTCGTAAAACACTGTATCCTTGAAGCATCATTTCTAATAGGCCACTATCAGAAGGCAGGAGAATCCTGCTTTTAAGGTCCTTTTCTTAACAAATGCACTCTAGTATATGGCTATTCATTTAGGAAGGATTATGTTGATTGTGGTAATTCTGTACCTTGGTCTGTAGCCAAAATATTCATTCATCTTTATTCATTTAGAAGATCTGATGTTCTTTTGTTTCCCCTTTGGAGACCTGACTTTACACTCAGCTAGCAATTTCACTCCTTAATCACATAGTCTAAAAGGGCTACTCCTACAGCTACTAGCTCCATGGGGATTTCTTCACTGCAAATGTCATCTTTGCTTTGTTTTTAGAAGCAATGCATAACAAACATCTTATTGATGACAGTACTCACTAGCATCAGCAGAGGTTTAACCCAAGTATGGGATGGAGAGTTGAACCTATGTCAGTGTCTGTTGTTATAGCCATCTCTTGAGTTACACACAGGTTACGTCAATCAGAGCTGATCTCAAAATCTCAGCAAGCCATTCATAGGAAAGGTTAAACCTGGGAAAAAATAACTCCAATTTACAGCACAGCTGGCTGCTGTGTGCCACTGAGTTTTATCTAAGTTCTACTCAGAAACCTGCATCAGGTTACTGGGACACATCAGCTTTGTCACCACTCACAGTCAAAATCCAGCACAGACCATAAGGAAACCCTTCTCTAGCCATAGGAGTTGGATGCAAGGGAAGCAGGACAGTAGAAAACGCCTTTTAATGTGATCTTAGCAACAGTAATTCATGATCAACTGAATGCAGTAGATACAAAGTGTATTGTTTGCAGTTAGACACCTTTTGCTCTCATGCTGGCCTCACAGATTTACTTCTCCTGCAAGTCACAGCAAGTTGCAATGCTTGCTGCTCCACCTCCCATGGTGTCAGCACCAGTCCATCGGCAGCCCTTCCACAGTCTCTTAGCTATGAGCACTGCATGCTCCTTTAGCCAGCCACGTGCAAAGTGGCCACGGGTGATCAGCCTTCCTTCAGGAATTTTCAAAGAGTGTAGATTTTACTGGAAACAGTGGGGACATTTATTATTTGGTGACATTTATTATTCACCTAAGCAAGAACTGAGCCCTTAAACCTCATCAGGACATGTACTACAGATGCCACTACTTCTGTGACAAGTGCATCAAGTGGATGAGCAAAAGTAATCCCGAAGTATCTCTGTCCCAAGGGACAATGCCACAATCTTCACACACAACAAAATTAGAAACCTGCAATTTATTTTGCAGTTCATCTTTGTTCCATCTTTCTCATACTTACAAAAGGAGCAAGAAATTTATTCCAACTTCTTTTCCCAGTGCCCAAGTGCTTCACAAGCCAGTGGGCTCTCCTGGATCCTG
>NW_010426290.1:171734-186255 GCF_000710305.1 Buceros rhinoceros silvestris | reverse complement strand
CAGGCGTCTTGTTGGGCTTTGTTTTTTCTTCTTTTCTCTTTCCTCCTGTACTTCTTGTTGCTGCAAACTTATTTTTAATCAACTGGTTTGTTGGGACAATATGACCGTCGCTGGCTGAGAACTTGAGCAGCGCCCTTTGCCGTCGCTCTACCTGATCCATCTAAGCAGTTGAATGTGCTTTCCCCTCTTAGCCTTTCTGACACGCTTTACACTTCCGAACCTGGAAATACGGCTTTGGCAAATGCTGTCTCCCAGGCTTTCTGAAAACTGCAGTGGAAGGAATACTGTGAAGGATATATTGATTGGTTTGAGGTAATTCCCAAGAAAATTTTTAAGATCACTTTTCTCAGAGAGAATTCCTTTTGATGGAAGGACAGCTGAGGTTCCCATCACCTCCTCACTTGGTTCCTGAAGAATGTGGTTTTGGAGAGGACAAATGCATTCTATCTGTATTTTTATTATTCCTCTTGTAACATAATTGTAATTCTGGCTGGAAGAAGAGTAAAACGATGCAGGAAGATGTGGCTGTGGCTGCACGCCAGCTGTTATTTATATACGGCAGTTAATGCACGTGGCAATCTACCTGCATGTAGGAGACAGTGACCAAAAGAAAGTACCTTTCTGGTTAAGGCAAACCCATGAACAATAAAGCATGTTCCTTGGGGGAGCACTGCATGCCTCATTGGGCCTTTCAGGTGCAAAGTGTTTACAGAATTTGTTTATCAGTGTTACAGCATTAATAAAATTAATTATTTTGACATGTTGTCTCCCAAAACTGTAACTCGTGTAGCTCATGTTGCTGGACTGAGCCCTGGTTGCCAACTGTTAAATTGCATTAAGAGATGGTAATTACATTCTGCAGTATAATGTTAAGCCTGGAAGAGGTTGCAGTAGTGAGTACAGGAGGAACATGTGCCAGTCACCAGGAAAAGGTGATTTCAAATTGTGTGGGTTCCTTCAGGAGAGAAGCGGGTCACCTGTGGAAACACAAAAAAATAAAACCTCAACTTTGCCGTGAATATGCCCATGTTTTTACTGAAAAGACTGTTTATGGAGGAGCAGCCAGACTTTGACTGGCCCCTGGCCCCCAAAGCTCCAGGTCGTGGGTTGGAAATGACGTGAAGCTTTTATTTAATAGTGTTTATGTGGTGGTTATGCTATATGCCACTGGTATGGACTTGAGGTAGCCCTAATTACTGAGATTGTTTCTATTATATGGAAATACTGTGGTTGGAAACACAGTAGCAAAGTTTATGGCATTTCTGTGAATGTTTTTATACAGTCACAGAAAACCTTACTTTTAACTTGGATTTGCTGAAGATATTCTGTGGCAATGTTTAGGTACTAAGGAGTTGGATCCTCAGTGCCTCGTAAGTAAATGTATAGTGCTGTTTGCTGTGCTTGCTGTTAAGTAACAGTAATTTTATGGTGTCAATGGCAGAATTTCATAGATGACTGTCATTCTATAGCAGTTGGGTGGCTTCTTTCTATGCTAGAATTGCAGATGAGCAAATCTTCACTTCAGAAAGAGACAAGAGAGGGGACAAAGTAATGGCAGAACTGAGAGAATGACAGTATGTGTTCACATATGAACCTACGATCTGGCAGCTGTTATTAAGCTGACAGTGAAATCTACTTCACCTCCACTGTGCTATTACAGAAAAAGGTGTATCTGGTGCAGGATTATTCAGAAGATTGGAATTAAGTTTATGGGTTTCATACTTGCAGAAAAAACAGTATTTCTCATCCTGCAAAAATGTGTGTCTGCTGTATGCAGCAGTTCCTTCAGAACTACTTGAAGCCTCTAAGAACTGAGTTGTCAGCCCTTCCCAGATTATGTCTCGCTTTGTCATGGTTTCCAGGTTGTGATTAGCAATAAGTGATCTGCATGGCGAGCGCTTCTGACGTACCTGTGCAGTTGTGAGGCAACCTGGCATCGTGCTTGTGGAGTGCCAGGAGTGAGTAACTTCTAAATTCAACTTTAGTTTTCTGGTTTGGTATTATTTAGATTGAAGAGACACATGGAGAATGTGAAAAATACTTATGAAAAATAATACACTTAACAGGAAGGTTCTCCTGTCTGTAAAATTGGAAGACTTAAAAAGCATATAGAGAACACACCTAGTTTCTGCAGTGAGTTCTGGATGCAGTTGTCTTTGATTAGGATTCATAAATCTCAGAAAATTCGTTATGCCTGAACACTGCTGTCGATACTAAATCTTTAGGTGTGGAATAAGTCATTAGTTTGACAGGCTGTGCTTTAAGGTTGGTCTGTGTAGCTCGGACAGAAAGTCTTTCTGTTCTTTGCTTCTATTCCAAAAGAAGCTTTGTATCTGAAACATGATCCATTTTTTCTGCAAGTTGTGTTTGTGAGGAATCAACAAGCAAATGATAAGGGGTGATGGAAAAGTTAACCCTTGTGCAGCACAAGTGGAGTTGGCAAAAACTGATCACCTTGCTGAAACCTTGTTTGCGTGGTGGCACACTAATGATGCTCTGTTTTGTGTGGCTGGACTGGTGCAGCCTCTGGCACAATTTCTGAGTGTTACAGTTTGGGCAGAGGGCAAGTGGCATGAGAAATGGTAGGAGATCCTGCTAGTCAGGATCTGTGCAGTTTTTTGTGTTGATGTAGCTCTGCTTATTGTTTCCTGGCAATTAATTTAATGATAAAAAAATGCTGGTGGGAAGGTAAGAAGGATTTTGAGGAAGGGGTCAGTCACACCTGGCTCGCTTAGTGTTAATGGTAAGAGATGATGGCATGCCCCAAAAGGGAGCAGACAGGCAGGCCAGATGGTTGACTATAACCTAGTGGAAAATAATTATAGACACCTCTTATAAAAAAGCAATAATTGTGCATCCTGTTGCTTTGGTTTGATCTAGTAGTAGCCAAAGATGTTTCTGACTTTGGATTGTCATCATAATGTTTATGTGCTTTGGGTTTTTTGGGGTACTGTATTTCACCTTTTATCTTCTTTTTCTTGCAAGTACAAGCATGCATAGTTAATGGGTAGGTATAATATTTTTATTAATTTTTAGCATTACTGTGTTGTCTGTGTGTGATGTAAACGAGCATGGTAAGCAAGAATATGAAATAGGAAATCACAGATTTACAAGGTATGTTCAGTCTCTACAAGAGTGGTTCTGTCTGATGTTCTCGTGTCATGAGCTTGTAGTGAAGTTCCTAGACCTTGTATATAACCCTGATTTTCTAGTTAAAATACATAAATTAACAGTTTTCCTGCTGAATCAAGGTGATTCCGGGAGGACTTAGAGACGCCTTTCCCCTCCCCCTCACCAAATGCTGTGGGAGATTAAGTGTTTGGGAGTTTGTGATGTATGGAACAATGCTTGAATTGTTAATTTAAAAACTGCAGTATGTTAATATTTGTGAAAAGAAATTGTAATCTGTTTCTTGATAGCATTTGAAGGCAGATGCTGATAGGAGACCAGAACTCAAGGAAAGCTGGCTGTGTAAGCAAAGGTAACAGGTGTCAAATGACCATATTCTCGCTTAATTTGTAGATAGGGAGCTTAGGCCACCCAGAGCTTAAAGCTCCACCTCTTTGGTAGGTCTGACATTCATCAGCAGGGAGTTGAGAGGGGAAGGTTGTAGTCTCAGTGAATGTGTGAAGCTTTTTTTTTTTTTTTTCCTTTTTGTTTTTTATTTTTTCCCCAGTGCCAGCCAGCTGGGACTTCTCAGATTATTTGTTTTAAAGTCACCTCCCAGAAAACAGGTTGTCTTCCAGGTACACAGCAGAAACTTTGCTTTTTATTTTCTGCAGAGCAAACAGTTTCACAGTTGCTCATAAGTGTGTCACTGGGGCAGCGTTTATAGGTCCTAATACACAGGGGTGATTGGTATGAAAATCTACCAATTTTTCTTGCATTTTGTATTGGTCTTGGCATGTTCCCAGCTTGAGCCTAGCCCCTAGGTTTTAGGCACAGGCTTAGCTGGGTCCTCCAGAGTGTCCATGCAGAGACCCCTGTAGAATTGTAATGAAAACTCTCAAGGGCAGTAGTGGCTAAATGTAGCAAAAAAAAACTTAATTTTTTTTTTTAAATAGATTTAATTTTGGTATTTGCATAAATCCGTTTTAAGGAGAAGGAAGCCTTATAGATTGTTTTCAGAATGTGCAGGAACCCTCTCTACTCCAAAAAAGAATCAAAATCCTCTCAAATCCTTCTCACCGCTGCTGCTCAGTTAGCTTGTTGGTTTACTTCTAGCTGACACCACCAGGATGAAGTCTTTGGGCTCTGCATTAGGTATTGGATGGGGAGTATTTCAGTGATTTACCCCAGGTCAGCCAGGAGAGCCCAGATTCCCTGGGGCTGCTGACAATTTTCTCAAACCAGCTCTTGACCTCTTTGCCGATGTTGTGCTCCCAAGAGTGGCAGTGAAACCCAGCTGATGGATAAGTTACTCTGCGGCAGCTTGGTGAAAGCAATCAACAGCAGTGGAGAGCTGCTAATTTAAGGAAGAAAAGTACTGAAATAGGTCATGATTGCTTCATGTTTAGAAAGCTGTTGGGGGATCCTGCAGTCTGGGATTTGGTGCTGGAAATGCAAGACTGTCTTGCATGTAGTGATTAATTCCCTCCACTCATTACAGAAAACTTCCTTTTAACCTCTTCTTTCCAACTCCCTCTGTGTTTTCAGCCAAACGAATGTTTTCCTGTCATTGTCCTCATCTGTAAATACATATGACTCTCATGCATTGCATGAGATGTTGTAGGGTCAAGGTAGGAATGAACCTTTGGATCAAGTGTGGCAGCGGCTGTGGATGTTCCTTGCAGCAGTACCATGGGCGGGGAGCCGCACAAGCCCTGCTGTAACCCTTGGCAGTGTGTTTGCTGCAGCCGTTCTCCATCAGGTCTTGCCTGCATTCAGCCGTCCGTGGCATGAGGGAGGAGGTTTGTCTTTGAGAGCCACACTGGGACTGTAACCCTGTTGCTTGGGCAAGCAGGATAAATGCTTTTGGGATTATTCAAGGCTAATAAAGGAGACAACTGAATTCTGTAATGCTTAGGAAGAGGGGCATAAAAAGTGGACAGCATGCAAGCCCTTCAGCTTTAAAGGTTTTGAGTAAAGAGTCTGTGTGGTGCTACTGTGGTGGCTGATGTGAGCAGTACCTATCTTTAGCTGGATGGGATACATCATTGCTTTCAGTTTGGCCTTACGTGGTTTCTCAGTATTTCAGCATTACTTAACAGTGATCAAAGCGAAGCATGTGTTTGTGGAAGACTGGCTTGAGAGTGATTTCCCTTTGAGCAAGCACACCGTTCAGCTGCTGTGAGCATTCCTCTAGTTCTGAGGGGACAACTATGAAGGAGCCTGTGAAAGTGCTCCGTGCTTTTAGAGGACGGTTCCTGGAGGCAGTTTGGGGTTAAGGGAGTTGCCAGCCTTTCTTCCCCTGGGCAATAGCCTGCCACTGGTGGAAAACCTTCTGATTCTCATAGCTTTTTACACTTTTTACTTTGGTTATAACAGTTGCAGATGTTTTAGTTCTGTTATAAAAACACCACTAGAACTAACACTTTCTCAATTGTACCAGACTATGACATCCTCTGGTCGTGGCACATTTAATCTGGTAATCTAAGATGCAGTAAATGGGAGAGAAATGCTGGTGATGTTAGTTATACAGAATACGGTTCATGTAGCTTTAAAACAATTTCCTGGTTCTTCAAAGGAAAACAAACCTTTTCATCCAAATATAAATTGAATGGATGAAACACGCAACAATGCTGAACTGATGCTTATGTATACTGAAAATAAAGTGGAATTCTCTAACATCAATCTAGAATATAGCACAGATGTTCTCACTCAGAAATATTTTGTTAGCAATAAGAAAATAGAAAGTGGAGCAAAAAGTATTAAAAAATTCTGCAAGATTCTTTAGGGCATCTGTGCTTAATTTTTTTTTTCCCTTTTAAATATACATTGTATGTTTTCCTTATTTCTTTGAGGTCATTTTACTGTAATGCTCAGCAAGTCTGGTACTGGAAGATAGATTAAAAAAACACCAAAAAACCTTTGAACTAAGTTACATAACCTGGTGGTCCTGTTAAAAAAAAAAAAGAATAAAGCAGCATAAACATACATAAAACTTGACGAAATTACTAATATTACTAGTCAAAGAGAAATGAGTCAAACTCAAAATTGGGGAAAAAATTTTAAATTAACAGTGAACATTAGTGCCTCTTTGGTTTTGAGATAACATTGATTTTACATCTTACAATAGTTTAGCAATGTCAGATTTTTTTCTACTGGAAGCCTTCGTTTTTTTCTTTAATTCAGAATTTTGTTAAATCAGAAATAATTTTAATAACTGTTGTTGCAGTACTTTGAGTTGTTATTTTTTAATCTGGTAGCAGATCCATGATAGAAACTTATTTCCTGCTTCAGTTTCTTATTGTAAAGTGATACACATTAATAACCTCTTTAGTTGCAAACAAAAGGGAGAAATGTATCCCTACTGAAAACACTTGAGTAGATCCCACACCCTAGGTCTCAAGGCCAGGCCCTCCAGTGGAGGGCAACAGTAATAAAGACCAAGTGTGTTTCTGTGGGAGGAAGTGTGGCTCTTGCTGCTCAGGAGCAGGGATGCGCATCCCATGGAGCTCGGCCCTGGGATGCTGCAGTGTGCCTGACAGGCACTGTGCTCTGGTGCTGGAGTGGTTGGCTGGCGTCGCCTCCTGAATCTTTGTGTCTCCAGCTTGTCAGGACTTTTATGGCAGCAGAGACTGGGCTGGCAGAAGGGAAATGACTGTGGGGAGAAGAGTGGTCTTATGTA
Organism: Buceros rhinoceros silvestris; assembly: GCF_000710305.1. Lineage (NCBI taxonomy): Eukaryota > Metazoa > Chordata > Aves > Bucerotiformes > Bucerotidae > Buceros > Buceros rhinoceros. Next base: position 179,465 of record NW_010426290.1, on the reverse strand, counting down.
GGGGAGGAAAAAAGGGTGTGATGTCCTTGGAGACTGGCAAAAGGCAATGCTTTTGGGGTAATGATGGATGGATGTAATTCCTGGTGCCTTTTCTTTCACGTGAGAGGGAAACAGGAGTTTGCATGGAAGCAAGACAGTTAATGGAGTAAATTAAATACTGGCAAATATAAAGAGCTGACAATGGGAAGAAGCTAGTTAACTTGGTGCCATAGGGGTAAGTGATCAATTTAGGAAGAGGATGAAAGATTGACCTCAGTGCCACAACAGATGTCACCCGAAGGACTATTTCTAAAAAGAAACCTGTGGAATTTATTATAGGGCTTAGTGTAAATAGTGAATCTCTGATTTGGTAGAGAAAATACACACTATTTTGGAAAAACGATGTCACATTTTTGGCCATACTTCCCACATTCTCTCACGCTCAGCCTGATGCTGATGCAGCAAGAGTTTGAATCCTTTGCAGGAGGAGCAAGCTGGTACATCATTAGCAGTTTTCTTTTTAAGTGGTCACATTTATAGGATTTTTTTCCGGGTATGCATGTCTTTACAGACTCAGAATAGCAATTTAAAATGTTTCTGGTGTTCGTGTTGTATTACTAATAGGAGAAAAAAAAGTTCCGTGGGTACAATATGTTTTAAATGGAGATAGGCCTTTTGGGAGTGCCTGTATGTTTGTGTGCGCACCCACTTAGGTGTTTTCATTTGTTTGAAGAAATGTAGCCACGCTTACTAAATGAAAAAGTAGTTTCACCTTACCCCATCTTTTTTGCATGTGCTTTCAAAGTTGTTGAGTTACTCTATCTTCCCCCCAGGCAAAGGCCACAGAATGTTTTTTTACTTCTCTATTAAATGTCAGAAGCAATATCCTACTTGTGAGAAACTTGCAGAGATACACCTCTTTGTGCATATAATGAGAAGGACAACTTTGTTCCAAGTTCTCGGAGTTCTCCTGAACAGGAAGGAGCAGAATTTATTGAAATATGGAAAAATTACTTCAGGGATGCTGGAGTGTATCTGTGACCAAGTAGCCTTGTTGCTATAACAACTCAAATGACAGTTAAAAAAAAGAGTTGGAAGCTTCAGAACCTTTGACTTCTGTAATAAACCGCTAAGTGGAATAACAAGGCTTGATTTAATTTGGTCTCTCCAAGAACCTGTTGTACCAAATGCTATTTGCATTTTCTTAAGTGTGCATTTGTTTGTGCCGTCAGTTTTTTCCCCTCTTCCTTCCTGTGAAGACTGCTTGCCTGCAGCTGCGAGAGCTGGGAGAGTGGCCAGCTACCAAGTACCAAAAGAAGAAGAATTTAGGCGGGCAGGCTGCGGTGGCTGGGCTGCAGTGGCCAGCGGTTCCTAGCGAATGAGCCTCTGGCCTCGGCGCTGCGCACAGCCTGTGAAGATGAAGAGAGAAAGAACTTTATCCCACTTTACTTTGTCTCTGTCTTTTGGCAGTACCAGGCTGCTGGAAGACTGCTAGCCCGAAGGGTTAGGCTTTGCTGAAAGCTAAAAAATACTATGCAAGTAGTAATAATTTAGCTAGTTGGAGAGTAGTCATCTCCATACATCTCACTTCTGCTAGATGTTTCTACCTTTTTTTGGAGACATGAGCACCGGGTAAGAGTAATGCTGCTGCTTTCTGAGGGAGATGAGAGGAGACCAGCCCATCCATGGATATGGCTTTCCCAGGCTAAGCTTCCTGCTTCTGCAGGGCATTAAGAATACTAATTTGAGAAGATAAGTTTGATGTTTTCTGCTCTCACTGAGTTTTCTTAGCAGCTTTTATTGCCTTTTCTAGTTTTTCTTCAAATGAAAAATAGCACAAATAAATGTGGTCTGTAATTCTGGAAAATCTGAAGTTTGAACTAAGAAATTGCAAAAAAACTGGATTGAGTGAAATAAGTAGAACTTTTAAATTGGAAAGTGCCCTTTAGTGTAGGCTCTGTCTTGTAAAACAGAATGTGGTTTTAAATGTCTATAACTGGATGTATGCAAAAGATTTTTATGTTAAGTGCTGTCATTTGTTTAAAGAGAAAACCTTCTATATTTTCTAGACTTAGCTAACCTGGTCTAAAAAGAAAACGTTATGCTCTGTCTGTAAAACAGTGTATTTAACTTGTGGTTATATTAGGCAATGTAGTAGCCTCACCCTGTGCTCAGCAATCACTCAAGAACATAGTGCTTTGGTAAACTAATCCCGGATATTAATATGTGTGCAATGTTATTGTAATCAGTGCCTTACAAATCTCCTCTATTAGTATAGTTGTTTGAAGTAAATTCCTGATGACCCCTTTGAGAGTTTTACACTGCTACAAAATAGCTATTGTTAGTATGAAGTCCCCTGCTAAATTGGAAGCCACAGACAGTGAGTATCCAGTATTGTATCTTCTGGGTTTATAAAATATTTAGCTGAAAAGGCTTTCGGTCCTCACACTGTCTCTGTGGAGGTAAGAAGTTTCCTTTGCTGATGGAATTCCCTAGCTGGGGAGTAAAAGCAGTATGAGAAGATAATTTGTGTTGAGTTAAATATTCTTTTGGTATTTGAATATGAAATGATTAACTTGGATATGCTGCTGGTTACCTTTAGCATTTGGACAAGTCTAAACAAGCTGCTGAAGGGAACCGTATCATAAATCTATTTCTGAAATACTTTTTTTGACAATTGTGTATTTCAGACTGATTCCTGTCTGCTTCTTGTGGTGGTATTTTTCTGGTGGCCAGTGACTCGTGAGAAGAGTGCTGAGCTAAATGGCTAGGGAGAGATTTGGGCAGGGGTCTGGTATCTTCCTGCAGGCCATACGGGGTGATCAGACAGATCAATGTGAGAGTCCCCTTTCTAAAAAGGTGCTCAAAGTGGGCTTGTAATTGCTTACACAGGGACACTATTCTTCTGAATTTTTTTTAAAAGTAGTTCAGTATTTACCATAGCCATCTACCGTACATGAGTCCAGTTTGTAGAAAATGGTGTATTTTGTTCTAAATTGCTTGCCTTTCATAATTCAGCACTTGCTTGGTCTCGTAGCACAACAAAATAAAAAGAGGCACTTTTCCTTCATTCTGTGTGGAAGTCATTAAACTGTTTTGAATCTGTTAATCTTAATAGCTAATTTTGTAAAATGTGTGTCCTGTTTTACAGGTGGTCTGTTTCCCTTTATTAGACCATATATTATTTCCATGATTAGACAGTGTGTAAAGGCTGCTCTACCTCTAGCTGCCTTCACATGTTGCTTCTCATTCAGTGTGCTGGTGTTTTGTTGCCTTCTGAAAGGCTTTCTTTCCAGGGGGTGGTGGATGCCAAAGACATTGTGAGCAGAGATCTGTTTTAAGATACGGTGAATATGCATTTTTTTTCTTTATCACTTTTTGGAGGTTAAAGTTCTGTGTGATACTGAAATAAGAAAAAATAGTTTTTCTGTAAGTAATTAATGTTTTAGAAACACGTCATTTTTCATCTAGAGTTTTCCTGTCACTTTTTCCAAAAAAGTATGTTTTTCCTTTCTGAACACAAGTGTGGAATATAATAATTAACTTTGTGTTTTGTGTTACTCCGCAGCATAAGTTACAAGCAGGGGTAGGAAGCAGAGATCGGAAATCAGGTTATAATAAACGGCCCTTTGCAGCCTGCCGTTCACCTGATGTGCTGCTCAGAAAGCCAGGCTTTGGTGAAGACCATGTGGCTTCAGATTTGTAAACTGTGCCTGGGTGCAATAAATAGGAGTTCCTGCTCTTTGCAAATTTGTATCGACAACAAATGGGAGTCAGCCGGTACTGCTCACCTGTTTGCTCTGCCCAGCACCAGGAGCTGTAAAGTCAAGTGCTGAGCTCAAAGATGCCAAGATTTGTCTGTTTTAACATTGTAGCTCCCGTCTCTCTGTCTCTGAGTAAGTAGTCTGCAAATCCAATGTGATATGTGAAAGAGAAGTTGTAGAGTCCTCCCCCCCATCTTTCGCAGCTTTATATGTAGTTTGCTTTGCAGACCAGATTGTCACACCTGCTGCCAGCCTCCTTCAGAGAGCAGATTGCAGCCTTGCAATAAAGTGCTCCTAACATCTGTTGGTGGTAGGCCAGCAGCAGGACGAGGCTTTTAGCTTCAATTGGTTCTGCTGTTTTGGGAATGTTGTTAAATGGAGAAGGAAGGAACAAAATATCAGAGTAATTTTGAAATAAATGTCAAGTAAATACGCAGAAGGAAAAAGTGGAGTGAATGAAAGATACCACTTAAAACTTTTTATTTTGAAGCATGGATTTTAATGCCCATTGTGCTTAGTATAGAACTCCACTGACTAAAACTGGGTATGTGCTTTATTATTTCATAGGTCACTTTAATGCACCAGCACTTCATAACACATTTCAAGTAATTTTTATAGCTATGTACTGGCATAGGACCTGTCTATTTGGGAAGCCTCTGGAAATCAGTTAGTAAAATCCACTTGAAATTCAAATGTTTAATAGCATGGATAATTTTCCTCTTTGTGTTTTTACTTACACTGTTGCCCTGGTTATTGTTGTGGACTTGAATTTCCACAGCTGTATCCAGACTTGCTGCTGCTGAGCTGTACTTGCTGTGTCCCATACAGGTACCAGCTCTGTTACCGCAGGGTGAGCAGAGGCTCTGGTTTGCAGCCTGGTTGGGCTGCCACGGTGTATTCCTCTCTAGCAGATTAATGTTTTTTTTATGGCTTGCTGTCTTTATAGCATGAACTACTTCAAATTGACTTTAACATGCAGGTAGGATTATGCATACAGCTTGTACATGTTGTTAGTAAAAGTCTAGTGCTTTGTGTCCCTGCACAGTCAAAAGGTTCACTAACTCAGCTGTGATTCAGAAAGTAGTATGTCCTCAAGTTTAATATGACTTCAGTAATATACTGTAAAAAATTGAGAGGTACTTTTTCCCATGACAACTATTCCTTACTCCATTTCAACAAATCTAGAAGTGTGCAGGAACCTGAGGTTATCCGAAGACTTACATGTAAAGAGGAATAGGGGAGACTATAAATGCTGTGGTTAGGATTTAAGAAAATAGTTGCAGTGTCTTTTGTTTCCTTTCAGAAGTGTTGTCTGAATCCTGTGCTGAAGAATCAGGAAATATCCGGTTAGTTTTGCTTCGGTGGTGCTTTGATTTGAGAAGGGATCTGTATCTGTCAGTGCTGTGCTTTTTCAGGTTTGAAACAGCGACACAGGGTAGGAACGGGCTCCTTTTTAATCACTGCTCTCTCAGTGCAGCCCTGCTTTAGCTATTAAACTGTGTAGGTTTATTCCAAATGCAGAGAACAGGAGCGGTCACCTGGGAGCAGCACTGTGTATCCCCGTGGCTCATCCTCCGTGGGGACCTTGTTAACTGTGTTTCACAACAGCACGATGTTAATTGCAGTGGGCAGGTATTTGCATAAAGTCCTGTGTTTTTTTTCTCTGCATCTTTGTATTATCTCAGGGAAGAGAAGAGGACTTGGCTGTACTGGTCTTCTGTGCTGCAGCAAAGCTGTGATGCACCTATCAGTTATAACAGCATGCGACTCTCAAACTAGGAGTGCGGAGAATGCTCTCTCCAGAGCCCTTTCCTCTTTGCTGAGTAATTTTCTTCTGTGCTTCATCACCTTTTCCCTTCAAAAACCAAATCCTAGCATGAGTTTGGCAAGTATGCAGTTATCCCCATGGACTGCGTGGAGAAAAGGGAGGCACACAGGAGGTCGCTGGCTGGTCCAGGACCACACAAGCAGTTCGGCACCATGCGGGAAATAAAGTGCCAACCTTCTGACTCCTTAACCGCAAGACTGTCTTTCCCCTCTAGTAAGGATGTGGTAAAATATTTCTGTGTTTAATCCTTCTGCTCTCCTGTAGCTCAGCCTCTGTGTGAAAAGACATGCCACGCTTCGCCAAGCTGAGAAGGGTGAATCTTGTGGTAATTGGCTGTTGAAAAGAAAGTCTCTTCCTCTTAGAAAAGTGTGAAGTCCATCATGTTAAACTGCTTAATTTCTGTTTCTTATGTAATTTTCCTTCAATTTACCCATACTGTGATTAAGATTTTTATATAGTAATCTGTACTTGAGAGTGAGGTTGTTAATTCCAGTATTGAATACTTGTTTAAATGTTTATCGTGGAATAAAAGCAAAGGAAATGCTTATGTCTGACTTCAGTATAGCTATCTCAAGTGATTTATGCAGAGTGAAATTTTTTCTTTTTTTTTTTAAAGCTAATTGACACACTGAAGCCAGAGGGAGATCTGTCAGTGAGGTTTAAATATGAGAATTTTAGAGAATGGAGAATATTGATCCATACTGGTGGAATTTAAATCTGGTGGGGTTTTTTTCCCCTCATTAAAGTGCTCTAATTTTCTTCTAATACAGAAGCGTTGTAAATAAAGTGGTCATGGGCAAAAAATCTGAGGTAGTTAGTTAAGTGCTCTAATAGTGTTCGGCTGATGCCACTGAGAAAGAATTGTGTTCGTGTGTATGCATTCCTTTTAGATTGATGGGGTTAATTGCCTTGGCCTCGACTTTGCCTTAGACTATTGTGCTAGTGATGCTGATTTGAAAGAAACTCAATCTACCAAAACTTTTTAATCCCTTCTGCATGCAGTGCTGAAGAAAGTGTGTTTTTCCCTTGTAGATGTAAGCTTTCATGATTATAATGTCATATTCAGTATCTCTATATTAGGGATAAGAAAGTGTGCAGAGCTGCAGTAGGGCTGGAGAGAGCAAACAGGGGAGTGCTTGCTGTAAATAATAATACTACTAAGCCCTGAAAATTGGGATTTTGCAGTTTATAACTCCACTTTAGTCCATTTTTTTTTTTTAAATGACTGGTTTAAGTGCTGGTCTATTCTTTTGTCTTTTAAAAAACATACTGCAGCACAACTGCTGTTTATTGTTACTGCTTTTGTTGAAACCTTCAGGTTCTATTAACAACTGTCATAGTTGTCATGTTATCTTCAGCATTTTGCAAAACTGCAGCTGGTGGACTATGCAAATGGGAGCACTTAGTAAATAATTTTAGATGACATTATAACCATTGTTCATCTTTTTTTGCCTTTAGACTTGGTATTTTCAAGTGACTCTACGCCTTTGACAAATGTGCTATTAGTAGGCATGAGGACATAATGTGAAGCAATTCCTTGAAACTGGATAGCCTGAGGGATTTCAACAAAACCTAGTAGCAAAAATCTCTAACAATTTACATGCATTATTTTGTGACTCTTCCTTGCTTACTCCTCTTATTCTAGACATCTCTCTTCATTAGAAAGCCCCTGAGAAAATAAAAGCTGCTTGTGTTTAGATTTAACCATTCTGAAGTTAACAGTCCTCATACTTTGCTTCCTTTGCTGCCGTTGGAAGCAACTATTTCTGACCTGTTCAATGCAATCAGCGTCCCTGGCTCTGTTCTACTAATTTCTGGTATCTGCTATTTTTTTCTGATGGTGTTTCCGATTCTTGCAATTGATTGATGCTCTACAGTGTCGCCATCCCTCATACCCACTATATGCACGTGGAAGGCTCTGGTTTAAAATGTTCCCTGGCCCTCATGCATTTCTTGAGTTACATAATCATGCTATGGGAGGAAATTATAGGGAAAGTAGTAGTTCAGTTGTGGTTGTTGTTTCATCTGCTGTGTCCTGTGGTAGAGGAGAGGAGGAGATGGTCTGCAAGCGCTTATAAACAGTGCATAAACTTGTCTTCCTTTACTTTGCTGCGTTCTTCGCCGCCCCTCCCCCCCCCCCCCCCGCGCCCCCTCGTTTTC